>NW_024039451.1:255000-510000 GCF_016077235.1 Cyprinodon tularosa | reverse complement strand
GCTTTCCTGTTTCTGCCATGAATTTTCTCAATCTGTTTTTAACCTCTCCATTAGCTCGTTCCACCAATCCTGCACTCTGTGGATGGTAGGAACAGTGATGTTTTAAGGTTATGTTTAAATGTTTAGACATTAGTGATACCACTTCATTCACAAAATGTGTTCCATTATCACTTTGTAGGATTTTTTGGATACCATGCTCAGGTATGCTATGTTTACACAACGCTTTTGCTACGGTCAGTACATTTGCATGTTTTGTGGAAACAATTTCTACCCATTTAGAAAAATTGTCCACTAAGACTAGGCAGTACTTGTACTGTCCACTTAGGGTCAGCTCAATGTAGTCCATGCTAATTATTTCAACTGGAGCTGTACCTCTTGGCACCTGTCCTCACTTAGTTATCTCATTTCCTTGTGAACTGTATTTACAACATGCAAAATTTTTAAAAGTAGTAGTAGTTACACACCTGTGTGTGTGTTAGTATACTATATTCATCATAACTCCCCCCTGTTTGAGACATGATAATTTCATGGATCAAAATAGCTGCTGGTTTTGATCAGAATCAGAAATACTTGAATAAATCCAGAGGGAATATACTTTTATTACACGCTTCGGTTACAGCTTTCTATTTATATACACACATCCAACTACACAATACAATAAAGAATAAGAATATGGGGGAACTGTTGCTTCACGAGTCCCCTTTAACCCTTAAAAGTAAGACACTACAGGTATGAGCGTATCACCATGAGAATGTAACAACACAGAGCTCATATAACTTGCTTAACCACCAACTATTTGGATGCACGGTTTTTGATAAGTTTACAAAGCTAAGACAGTTGCTGAGAAAAGTTCTACATTCAGCTTTGTGAATTGCTGTCTGCTTCTCTGACATAGCTATTAGTGTGTCATAAAAAAAATAAAAAACTTAAGAAAAGCTAAGTTTCTTTATAATGTGGAATCTAAGCCCTACAGTAATTTCACAATTCTAAAAAGACATTCTTGTAGCTTTTTACCTTCTTTTGAAATAACATGGCCCAAACAACAAACTTATTTCTGCACCCGTTAAAAATTTTATAACTAGTTTTATAGTTTCCTTTGCTTCACATTTTAGCAGATATTGTTTTATCCTTGGCCTGTATTAGGAACTATTTCAACTTAATCTATAGTTGTCAACAGTCCTACATCAATTCTTCTTGTAGATCACAAAGTATTTGGGATCTCTTTGAAATCATTTTCATCAAATTGTGATAGCAAAGAATGCTGAGTTATTTTAACAAATGCTAAATCTTGAACCCAAGCCTCTGTATTAAACAGAATTTTATAAGGCTGCTTGCATAGTTCTGTGTTAGGGCTATAAAGCCAGCCTTGTTTGTGTGGTGCGGACATGGATAGAAATCAGATACGCCTTCTGCAGCTTCTAAACGCAGGCATGTGTCTCTCCACTGCTCTTCACTGGTCTTAACCAATGACAAATGATTGACCCATGATAAGCAGTACATTCCTTACATCTGTGTAGCAAGCATAACAGTAACTGCTACTAAGAACCCCCATCTGTGTACATAATTTGTGTAACCATTATAGTAATGTCTTGTTTCAGAAACTGTTTTGCAAACTTTTCATCTGGGGTAAAGCACAAATTCATAGCGGTCTACTGTTCAACTAACAGAGCTGCATCCTGTGGATCTGACTATGTGCTTCTAGCATAGTGCATCTAAACACAAGAAGATTTTGTTGAAACGATATTTATATGTTCTCCACATTCAGCCTTCATGCCCCCCTGTTTGAGAAAAATTGCTTAATTTTCCCATCAATTCCCATCCAAACAGATTAATGGGGTGAGTACTACTACAAAAACATGCAACCTTTTTCCTGTTTGAAGGTTGACATACATTCCTAGGATGTTTCATTATTTGCTGATTTTACAAAAATAAGCCTTTTGGATGGTTTTAGTCCTACATTATCTTTAATGCAAATTTTACAGGCTCCTGAATCGCATATAAGTCTAACTGCCTGTCCATTAATTGCTAGAACTATTCATGTTTTTGGGAATGAGCCTGAATGTATCACATGTGTGTCAGCTGCATCTGAACTCTGCTGTCATAAAATCTGTACAGCTCCTCACTGACATGCATTTGTCTGTAGGAACCAAGACTAATTGCAATTTCCTTAACAGACCTCTGCCTGATAGATTGACTGGACTTTCTTGGCTTAACACAAAATCAGCTTCCACCGTGAATCCCTCTTCATCAGTGACCAATTGTTTTATTTCATCCCTACTGACCACCAGCCCCTCATTTGAGCCCAATTATGGTCCAAATTACACTTCATAGCCGTTTCTATGTTTTAGGTTGCACAATCCACTTATTTAATCCCTCTAATTTTTTTATTCCCTGTAGGTAGCTTGCATGACTAAAATAATTTTCTTGTAGGTTTATTAATTTTACATTTTGGTTCTGAAATTATAGTTTTGGAGACCCTGCAGACGCATTAGGAAGGCTGTCAATTAGAACAATGCTGCAGTCATCGCTCCAATGACATCCCCCCTGCGCTTGTGCAGATTTAAGCTGTCTCCCTCTAAACTGTGTTTCATTATCTTTTGGACACACAAACAACTTAAAAAAAACCACAAACATAACTTTAAAGACAGAAACACATAACATTAAAACCGGACAAACACAACATTAGATCTATTTATTTAGTTTGTAATAATAACATATCTATTTTGCGCATGTATTATATCAACAACTCGCCATTTGGAGCTAATTTATTTATTTATACTTTTACTTCTACTTCTACAAGTATTTTAAATTACTTGTATCAATCTGACACAAACTTTTTCATCCCCTTTATGATCTCTACACTCTTTTTGAATCCATCCTTTTTAATTCTGTTACCTCCCTGGCTCACTTTAATTCTATTATGTTATCATTTAGTTCTTATAATTTTATTTTTGGAATAGAGGCGTCCCTCAAACCCATTTTTTTTACCAAACTATATATTCAAGTGTTTATTTTTTGTTGGATTCTGAGTTTCTACAAACTTCTAATCGTAGATTCTAAATTATCTCTAATTTTATTTTGACCTTTACCCATTTTAAAGAATTTAGTCCAGTACAAACACCTAGGGTATTCTACACACTGGATTTTTATTCAGCAAGACAGCACCCAAACACTGTTGTGGTAATTTCTGCTTCTACCTTTTCAGGTGAGAAATTCTTGCCTCTGCATCCACAAGAGTTGTACTGTATTAACCCCTGCTGTTTTAGTATGAAACAACAAAACCTGAAAGGTTTGATTGTTTCCTCACACACTCTCACACAGGCACACACACCAGATATCCAGATCCCAGATCTGTCAACAAAACTTGGTTTCGTCAAATATCTCTGCTGCAGCTGCACCTTACTTAACTGTGTTATTATCTCAAAAGAACACAGAGGGTCCCAGACCCAATACGCACAGAATACCGATCCCAGATCTATCACAACAAAACCCTGTTTGTCAAATATTCTTGCGACTACAACCAGTTATAGCTTTCATATGGTCCCAGACCAACTTTTGATCAAAAGCTTTAGGCCTACCCTTTCGCTGCGCAGATTCAGTCCTCTGGGAGTCGTCACCAGGATGCCCAGGGCAGGGCTGGACCAACCTATGGGCCCCGTCCAGCGAAGGGGGGACGGCTGTCGACAGATTCTTGGCCTTGGTCCCACACGGTCCTGGACAATTGGATCTTGACTCCCGGGTTTTCGGCACCAAAAATGTTGGATTCAGGAAGAATAACTTTGCAAATAAATAGAAATTGAGCCTGCACACGAAAGAGGTTTTAGCAGCTACAGTACTGCAGGAGCAGAAGGAGAAGCCCAACCCAACTTCAAGCTTTCCTCCTTCTCCGAACCCCCTCCTGCAGCCGTCTTTTATTAACAGAGCATAGCACATGATTACAAAACAGTATTTGTTCTGACACAACAATTGATCAGTTCATAAAGACAAGATGCTCCATCAGAATGACAAGGCAAGATGGTCTCCTGACTGCATCACAAGACACAATGCAGCAGGCAGGATGGTCTCCTGAGTGCAAAAATGTTTCATAAGCACACAATTTTATAATCATCATTGATTAAACCTGACAATATATACATACATCTTCTTTTGTTTATTAGTTAATGAGGTCATTAGATTAATATATTAATAGAAATATGCATCCATAATCAAAACCTTCCTTAAATAAAGCTATACAAAGCATTTTTAAAATGTACTACCATAATAAATTTTTAAAATATAATGATGCACTGCTTTTCTGTGAAATTTAGATTTAGTAAAAACAAAAATTAGACCCCATGTTAACTGAAAGATCCTCCTGATACAAGGGAAAGCTTTTTGTTTTTCCAATAACCACTTATAAATTAATCATGAGTCAATTAAAGAGATCAACCAACTTTAGATTAATTGTATTAATTGATCATATTAATTGATTATTAATATCCATTATAAAAACCTACCCTTAAGAAAACTGCACTAAGCATTTAAATAAAATCTTTTTTTTTATGCCAATGTCATTCAGTTTAAAGACCCATGTGGTCTATAGGAAAAAAACATAAGGAACAAGCCGTACTGTATGAGCAAGGAAAAGGTAGAAGAACTGAATCTTTCTGGGAGGAGGTGAGCATGCATTAAAAGGTTTTATGAAAGATGGCGTTTAAAAATAGAGCAGTGTTTGAGGGACCGCTGGGTTGGGGTTGGTCCTAATTGATTAAAAGTCTGGACTTTCAGGACCTTTTGTTGGCAAGCTGGCCATATATACAGCTTAGGAAGTAAACTATTCCAGATTAATAATATATCTTAACTGAAATATTTATATACTTTAATGCAGAGGGTGGATCTTTTTGGTCGTTTGTAATTACAGCTGAGCTGAGATATGAAGCTTGTCCTCTTACTAAATCTTCTTGCAGCCAACTCCTGAAGTAGCCTGCCTTTAAATCATTTCCACATACAGCTGAATCCACCTTTTGAATCCATTTTTTCCCCCATGTATATTTTGGTCTCTAAGTCATAAAAACTGCAAACCAACAGTAAAGATATTTATTTGTGAGGGCAGTTGCTAAAGGAGTGGGGTGAAAAAAGTCCTCCAATATTAACACACACCCAGTCATTTATAACCAACAGGGCACAGAAACTACATATTTGAGGAAATAACTACATCAACTAAAGAATCTGCAAAAAAAAAATAAAAAAAGAGCCAAAGTTGCTCATAGAAAGTAGACCTGGCAACCCTTAGAGCACCTCACACCAAGTTATTACTTTGACCGCTTGGTGCACCAGTTTTAGCTCAGCGGGAGAGGCTGCCGCTTTTCTTTGGTCTGAGCCGTGCATGTGTGAGTGTGTGTGTGAGTCAGCCTCTTAGCCAAGAGTGTCCTGCTGTGCATCTTTACTGCATGGCTGTGATTGGTTTGTCTATTTTCCAGTGACACCCCGAGAATCAAAACCATTCAACAGACAGGCACTCTGGGCAGCTCAGTTTGCTTCCGTGTGCTTTCCTCCATTTATAATGAAAACGGGTCGTCAGTTTAAAGTCACGTTTGTCTGCCACATCTGATAAAGTCTATGAAACGGTTCAAAATTGCAAAATTAAATGTAAGACTCAAAAAGATTTGGCATGTGGGGGGAAGAAAAAAAATCAAACTTTAATACAGTCATTTCAGAAAAAAAGGGAAAAGATTTTTAGCCGCAAAGTGTCTAAAAGGCAACTGCTGCTTCTTAAAAAAGACAAATTACAACCAGCAAACCTATTGAGTCCTCTATTTTTCTGTTAAAATTGAATATATTTAAAGTTCTGTTTGTGGTACAGCAGCTTTTTTATATAAAGGGCAGCTGTTCATTTAATCATTTCACCATTTTTTTAACTCGAGGTTTGGTTGTTTGCTTGGGGTAATCAGCTAACTGTCAATACCGACGTATTTATATGTATCTGAATTTGCAAATTTAAGTCAATAAACATCCATTTAAGATTTGTATTTGTTTATTGACATATACATATATGTGACATACAATTTTAGAAGTTATAAATACTAGCTACAAAGTTTCAGGTTTGCAAAAACAAAACGAAACACAAATGTTCGAATATGAACCACAGATTTGTATGAATCTAAAGCCCTCGATGGAGCGGTTACTCTACTAACATGTTGAAAACATCAATGGGTTTGTTTTTGTCTTCCTCCATTTCCTCTTGTTTGAATGCAGTCGTTGAAAAGCTTTCAGATGCATTGCTGCCACCGACTGGTAAGGAGTCTAAAAGCTTCATCTAGGTTTGTAGATCTATACTTGTAAAGTTCCCATTTGTACTCATTAATTTAGAATTTGGGATTTTTTCCAAAGTTGTAACTTTGTGACTTTCATTGATAACTTCTAAACTTGTATTCTAAAAGATCAAACATTACATTCATGTACTTATATCTAAAAAGTCAAACATTTACTCATACTTTTTTTATTTATTATGTACTGTTTTATCTTACCCAATAATTCCCCCCAAAAACTGCATTAACCCTTTGATGGGGAGGGTCCTAAATGATCCTGAACACCACTGTGGTCAATGGTTTATGGTTTATCCTTAATCCTGGCTAGCAAAATGCCTTTCCTAACTAATAACAGCTCATTGTAGAATTTAAAAATGTAGTTTAGTCAAAGTGACTGATTTGGATGGCAGGGCAAGGAGGACCAATCCTAGGTCACTGCTGACAACAGCGGCTTTTCTATTATTAATGTACAAAAATATGCTCATATTCTGCTAAAACTGAGAATGCAAAGTTCTGCACCATTTCCATTAAATAATAAATACAATTAAAATAGCACGGGAATATATTTTTAACGCGATAACTCTGAAAATAATACGGCCTCGGCGGATGTAAACACAAGGCAGTATGGTCAAGCTGTACTGTTGATCATGTGACTGGTATAATGTGAAAAAGTGTTTCCATTGCAGTTTTGCAAAAATATAAAAATCTTTTTAATACAACTGAAAAATCACCTTCTTAATGTCATGGTCTTGTTTCTATTGTGCTTTACTTTGCTCCATGTTTTCTAGTTTTATTGGTTTAATTCCTTTTTTGTTGTAATTTCTAGTAATTTATGTTAGTTCTCATGTGTTTCTGTTGCCCTCTTGTGTGTGTGTGTGTTCCTTTCCCCTTGGCTCCCTCGTTGTCTCCTCTCACACCTGCTCCTTGTCTGCTCGTTAGCCCTCCCTTTGTCTCTGTCAGCTACATATGCTCTCCCTCTGCTCTCACTCTTTGTTGGTTCCTTGTCTTTGCTGTCCTCCCATGCTGTTGTCCACTTACCTCGTCTCTCCTTGGCTCCTCTTGTTTGGTTTCCCCAGATGTCTCCGTTGTTCTGGTTTGCTTTTCATTATTAGTTGGATTTTTGGATTCCTGCCTTTGTTTACTGTTTTTGCCCCACTAAACTCCAAGAAATCTCCTCAGCCTGTCTGCCTCTGCATTTGGGTCCGCCAAACCTCAACCAAACCCTGACAGTTAAAGCATAAGAACTTTTTATTTGGAAAAATGTGAGTTTTTTCAAAATGTTGTTTCCATTTAGTGAATTATTTTCCTAATTACAATTAGGGCATATTAATGGGCCTCTTGACAGAGAAACATGGCAACAACAGCAGCTCTTTAGAGACATTTAGCCCAAAATGTCTGCCAAAAACAGTGCTTGGTTGTGTCTGTTTTTTTCATGTATACATGATCTGAAGTAATTTCGAACATGAACATGGTTTTGAGTAATTTTATGTCTAATGTAAGAAAAGGTATTTTTATCAGAATATTAACAATACGACACTGTATATTATCCCTAAATCTTACCATAGACAAGAATATATATGTAGTTATTGAAAAAAAACAGCCCAAGCAGCAAGCCTTGAGATCCATCCATCCATCCATCCATCCATCTTCCTACATAAATAAAAATGGCCATTATCACGTCAAAAAAAAATTATTTTACAAATAGGTTTTTAAGCAAAAAAAAAAAAACTTTCAGCTTTTTTGCTGTTTTATTTCCAAGGGACAAACAGTAAAGTGTCATATTTTTAGCAGCAGCCACAGGTCTTGGGTTACTGATGATGGCCGTCAGCTTTGAGGTGAAAAACATTCTGCCTTCATTCCCCGTATTCAGAATCACTCGATGGTAATATGTGGTTTTTGGAGCTACTGCTGCCTTTCTGTCATCTTAACCAGTCTGCCAATTTTCTTCTGATCTCTGACATTAGCAAGGCATCTTAGCCCACATAACTGCTACTCACTTGATATTTCTTCTTTTTTAGACTATTTTATATCACCCTGGTTATGTGTGAAAATCCCAGCAGATCTGTAGTGTTTGAAATGTTCAGACGAGCTTGTCTGTATCATTAACTACACCTCCGTTTTTTTTTCTCTGTTTGAATTTCAAAAAATCATTTTCATATCTAAAATATACTTTAAAACCATCTTCATAGAAAAGATTTACAAACTGGGAAGGATGATTGAAGATGCGTGCGGTTTAGGAATAAAATATAAATAGGAGAGCATAATCTTTTAAAGAATTAAGATGAAACATTTATGCCCAGGATCATCAAAGATACAATAATGAGCTATAAAAAGATTTTTCTTCATTTGATTCTTTAATTTAAACATGGCAGAAACAGTTAAGTAAAATCAATGTTGAGCTCTGGGCAAGTCTGAATGTCTCTTTAAATTATTTTATGTCATGAGAATTTCTAGAATGCTTATTACAGAGTCATAGCGCTTGAGAGGAAAAAGGAAAAAAAAAATCAAGTTGGTCTCTTGCTGGCTGCATGGGACTGTATGATGTGAAAAAATTATGCATATGAATCTGACAGTGCGATTTCCATAAAAAAAAATATATTAGACCTTTAAGAAACGGCTGAACATTTAAAAAAAACGGCCCGACTGGTAGAAACATTTCCTTAGATCCCTTTGAGGGGGATAAAGCTCACAGCTTGACTCTACAGCCAACTATCTGCAGCACTTAGTCAGTGAGAGTCGGGAACAGTGACCTTGGAATGTAGCTCACCTCAAACCGCATTAAAGTTTGATTCCTGCTTTCCTGCCTTTTGGAAATTCTATAAGCTATGTATTTTTTACTCTAGAGGAACGGGAAATAAAAAGTAATGCAATATGAAGGTTGGAAGGCAGACTGAAATGAGAGTTAGTTTACAACAAAAGGAGATTATCTACACTGAACTGCTTCAAAAAAAAGAAATAATCCAACAAAATTTAATTTAAATATACTAAGGATGATTTTCAAAATGAGTCCGAATTTATGACATATTAAAATGTACAGCTAAATTAAAGAGGCGTGACAGAGTTCTCTAATAATACTGCCACCTGTGGCCAAAAACAGAATTGCAGCACTCTTGCGTTCGTACTTGAAAAGGTTTTTTTTTCTTGTTCATATTTTTTTTTTTCTCCTTACACGGAGTCACCTTTAGTGTCAAAGTTGAGCTGGATGCCGGTTGCTTCAGAGTGTCCACGAAATCCACCTTCAATATAACGCTTTTATTGTTTGCTAGGTCAACCTCATTCAAGACGGAGGCGTTTGATACATTTGCAGAAAAAGGCATGGGAACATCTAACCTGAAGTTCATTGAAGGACAATAAGCTACAGGCTTATAGATGCATGGACGCTGAAGGTGTCAGTCTGCTTATCAAACAATGTTATAGCTGTAAAGGGTCCTAAAAAAGTAAAGATAAGATAAGACTTAGAAAAAGTCTGTTCAAGGAGTGTTCTCAGCTTCTCCCTCTTACAGATTGATCTTTTTATGCCAAGCTTTAAAGTTTAGGATGAACAGTTTTCAATATTAGAGAAACGCTATTTAACCTTAAAATAATTACCAGATTTAATATGGGGAAGAAAAAAAGATCCAAACCAACATGGCTTTGTTCAAAAAATGATTGTCCACTAAACACAACTGGCTGTGCCAACCTTGACAGCAAAAACTACTGTCAGACTATAAATGGCATCCCTGTAGGGAAATTTGGATTCACTCAACTTTGGTGAATCATTTTGATTCCGCCACATTTGAGGCTGAATTAAAACCTTAAATTTGCCCTGCTTGAGCCTCTCAATTAGACAGATTCAAAACATGTAAGAAGGATGAAAAGAAAAATGTAAAGAGCTCTTCAAAGTGACAAATATATAGGGGAAAGGCATTTTGCAGTGGAGTGGATTGAAAAATTTGAGTCCTGAAAATAATTGGGGGGGGGGCAAGGCCACCTCAGAGGGTCCACAAACAGTAAAAAAAAAAAATAATTCTATCCCTTACATGCAAAGAGTCTCTGAACACATATTTAACTAAAAAGGCATAAAGGGAATGAGACTTGTGTATAGTTTTCAAAACTTTAACTTGAGAACCTTGAGGGTTCGACCCAGCATGAAGAGAATGTGCATTTCACTCAGTTTTTTGAAGGTCTGGGATAAACTCTGGAAAGAACAGAAGCATGTCCAAGCATGAGTTTAAAAAAAGGCTCAAACTGATGTTTTAAAAGAAGTCTAATCATATTCAAAATTCAAACTTCTGAAAGCACTTTAAATATGAAATTATTACATACTGTTCTATAAATGATAAGTGTTTTTAATGAGGAGTAATTTCCATTTGAATGTGCTTTACTGGAGACATGCCAATTTAGTTAGTTTGGAAATTGGTGTTTTGGTTGATGGTAACTAGATTCTTTTGTGTGTATTTGGTTGATTCATTTATTGCTGTTTGTCAACTTGTCTGTCTGAACTATTGTCTTATAAATCATAAAGGTAAATCTAACATGCAAAATGGGCATGAAATATGATTGCCTGAGTGAACAGGCAATGGTATATCTTGAAAACAAAAGCAAAAAGTGCTTTACAAGTACATTGAACTTTTTCATACATAAAACATTGTTGGTGCAAAGTAAAATTTTTTGCAACTGTTAATTATCGATAAACAGTTTTAAGCCATAATCTCCCTTTTTTCCTTCAATCAGATTTCAAACACGTTTCAGATTTGAAACGCCCCCCTATAATGGGATAGCTTTTTAGTGACAGAAGTTTGAAGCTGTAGGGAAAGAAAAGAAAATGCTTGGAGGACAGGAACACTGCTGCAAGACAAAATGTGTAAGCTGGATAACATGAAGGCAGGGTGTCATTTTACATAAAAGCTGAATGAAATTAGTAATTAAATCACTCATCTTCTGAGCTCATTAGTGTTCAAGAGAAGGCTATAGGGAATGACACACTTCAGAGGACAAGTTCTAATGACCAAACGACATAATCAAGATGTTTCCTGCCTTTCAACAGCTTGATGTGAGGAGGAAACATAATTAATCATTAAGACAATTACAGAGAAGATCCGCTGCATCATGTCTGGTTCCATCTTCACCTACACAGATTTTTGTGGTGTGCATCTTCACCACTAAGGACATAAATCAAGTGTTTTAGGACATGAGACTTAGACTTAGACTTAGACTTAGACTTCTTTATTTGTCATTTTGTATGCACAGGGTGCATACAGAACGAAATTGCGTTACATACAGCTTATGAACGTTGCATTGATATTTCACAATGGCACGAGTTATAGAAAAATACAAAAAGTGCAGCAGTGGTCAAAGTGTGAACAGTGCAGAGGATAAGAGACAGTGTGCAAGTTGCAGTGGTTCAGTGCAAAATGGCATTTGTGCAAAAAATGCGTTATTGAAAAATACAATGAGATGAACAATTTAAAGGGCTAAAAGTTAAAAGTTCAGCAGCATTTGATGCCCGATAATGTGCAATAGGTGCAGAGTTCGGATTGTGGATCAAAGGTTCAACAGTCTGATGGCAGTGGGGAAGAAGCTGTTGCACAACCTGGTGGATCTGCAGCGGATGCTGCGGAACCTCTTTCCAGAGGGCAGCAGGGAGAACAGTCCATGGTGGGGGTGTGAGGGGTCTTTGATGATATTACGGGCTCGGGACACACAGCGCTGTGATGAAATGTCCTTAATGGAGGGAAGAGGAGCCCCAATGATTCCTTCCGCTGTCCTCACCACCCTCCTCACATTCTTCCAGTCAGAAGCTCTGCAGCCTCCACACCACAGAGAGAGACAGCTGGTCAGAACGCTCTCTATGGTGCTTCTGTAGAAGGTTGTGAGGATGGGCGGGGGCAGGCGGGCTCTCCTCATCCTCCGCAGAAAGTACAAGCGCTTCTGTGCCCTCTTCACTAGAGATGAAGTGTTTACAGTCCAGGTGAGGTTGTCCGTGATGTGCACCCCCAGGAACTTTGTGCTGCTGACCACCTCCACAGCTGAGCTGTTGATGAGCAGTGGAGCATGGTGGGGGCGGTTTTTCCTGAAGTCGACGATGATCTCCTTCGTCTTCTCCACGTTCAGGATCAGACTGTTTTCACTGCACCAGTCCACCAGCTGCTCCACCTCCTCTCTGTAGTCCCGGTCGTTGTCGTCCCTGATGAGGCCCACCACCGTGGTGTCGTCCGCAAACTTCACGATGTGATTGGTGGTGAACCTGGGGACGCAGTCATATGTCATCAGGGTGAACAGCAGGGGGCTCAGGACGCAGCCCTGAGGGGAGCCCGTGCTGAGGGTGATGACATCAGAGGTGTTCTGACCGACCCGGACTGACTGAGGTCTGTTGGTGAGGAAGTCCAGCAGCCAGTTTCGAAGGGGTGTGTTGAAGCCCAGATGTTCCAGCTTTCCCACCAGGTGCTGTGGGATGATGGTGTTAAACGCTGAACTGAAGTCCAGGAACAGCATCCGCACGTGGGTGTTCTTCTCCTCCAGGTGGGCCAGGCTCAGGTGAAGAGCAGAGGAGATGGCGTCCTCAGTGGAGCGGTTTCGCCGGTAGGCAAACTGGAACGGGTCGAGTGTTGGGGGGAGACTGGAGACGATGTGTTCCTTTACCAGCCTTTCAAAGCACTTCATCATGATGGGAGTCAGTGCGACGGGCCGGTAGTCGTTGTAGCAGGTGACTTGAGGTTTCTTTGGCACTGGGATGATGGAGGCAGACTTGAAGCATGCTGGCACTGTGGCTTGCTCCAGCGAGGTGTTAAAAATGTCCGTGAGGACACCAGCTAGCTGACCTGCACACTCCTTGAGCACCCGCCCAGGTATGTTGTCGGGACCTGGGGCCTTCCGCGGGTTGACCCTCCTCAGAGTCTTCCACACGTCGGCTGTGTCAAGGCAGAGAACCTCCTCTTCCTGATGTGGGACAGCCTTCACTGCTGGAGTGCGATTTAGTGCCTCAAACCTCCCAAAGAAGTTATTTAGTCCGTTTAGGAAGTCAGCATCAACTTCATCCACCGGGGCAGGGGGCGTGTTGTAGTCTGTGATCGCCCGTATGCCTTGCCACATGCTCCTGGTGTTGTTGGCGTCGTGGAACAGATGCTGGATTTTCTGGTTATGGTTCCGCTTTGCTAACCTGATGGCACGGTTCAGGGTGGCTCTAGCTGTCCTCAGTGCCTCCTTGTCACCAGACTTGAAGGCTGAGTTCCGTGCTTTTAGCGCGTGGCGGACCTCCTCAGTCATCCAGGGCCGTTGGTTGGCTCGGGTGGTGATGGTCTTTGTTGTGCTGACGTCCTCGATGCAGTGGTTGATGTAGGCTGAAACAGTCATGGCGTACTCATCAACATTGATCTTGTTGTCATATGTTGCTGCTGATTTGAACATGTCCCATTCAGAGCATTCAAAGCAGTCCTGGAGTGCATCCATGGCCCCCTCCGTCCAGACCCTCACCTGCTTCACTGTAGGTTTTGCTCTGATCAGCAGGGGTCTGTATGCAGGAATTAGCATCACAGAAAGGTGGTCTGAGGAGCCGATGTGGGGGCGGGGGGCTGCTCTGAATGCGTCTTTTATGTTTGTATAAACTAAGTCCAGAGTGTTCTCTCCACGAGTAGCAAAATCCACGTGTTGATAAAAATGAGGGAGAACAGTTTTCATATTCGCCTGATTAAAATCTCCAGCAATGATGAAAACGCCCTCTGTGTGTGTAGATTGCAGCTCAGAGACAGTCCGATAGAGAACACTCATGGCCTCCTTTGTATCAGCGCTGGGGGGGACATACACCGCTGTGATGGTAACAACAGTGAACTCTCTGGGCAGGTAAAAGGGTCTGCAGCTAACAGTCAGAAGCTCTATGTCCGGAGAGCAAAAACTTGAGACTATTCTAGCATTTTTACACCAGTTGTTATTGATGTAAACACAGAGTCCGCCTCCTCGGCTCTTACCGCTGAGTTCTTTGTTTCTGTCGGCGCGGAAAGTAGCTAGCCCCTCCAGGCTAATGGCGTTGTCCGGGGTTGATGATGTGAGCCACGTCTCTGTCAGAATGAGAGCGCAACAGTCCCTAAACTCCCTCTTTGCTGAGAGCTCGAGTTGAAGATGGTCAGTTTTGTTATCCAGTGAACGTACGTTGGAGAGCAGGATGGATGGAAGCGATGGTCTGTGGGGGTTAGCCTTTAGCTTGGCTGCTAAACCTCCGCGACAGCCGCGTTTCCTCGGCCGGCTGCACCGCTTTCGCTTGGCTCTCCTCCAGCGTGAGCCGCTCGACGGGTCCGCTGCATCGCAGGCCTCCGGGGCTTGATCCCGGAGCACTCCGGAGTCACGTAAACAGTCGAGCGTAGTGGTGGTTACAAGTCCAAATACACTGCATGATCGTAACTCCAGCAGGCGCTGGCGGTCCAGTGATGATCTGCTAGGTAGATAAGCAGTTTGCAGCGGGTTTGGCGGTATATTTTTATGAAAATCTCCGCAAGTTGGTCGGAGCTGTATGCCAGCCGCTGCCGCCAGGGGCGCCGCCATTTTTGGGTCCAGAATGATTAAGGCTTTGAAAAAGCATTTTGTCTGGTATGTTAATGATGTAACTAACTGGTTTTGAAGAAAGCACACAAGTTTTTATTTCAGTAGGTGGCCTTGTTTTCCACCCATGCTGCTGAATATTATGTGAGAAATCACAGAAAAAAGCAAACGGAAGCCCATGGGTTAGATTAAATTAGAGAAATGAGCAAATGTTACCTCTAAATATTACCTCTATGATTGAAGTAAATACCCTATGCTTTTCCTGATAAAATTAATCAGTTAGACTCTTTTATTTTATTAAAACTGAGAACATTAACTTCCGTAACACCTTGACGATTTCGCCAGCATATGCCTGACGTCCAAAAATCTTGTAAAAAGCTGGCATACGCTGAACTTTCTATGTATTTTTTGCTATTTTGGGCATATACATAGAGTATTCATAAATAGTCTAGAGTGTATGTCCAGCAACAGGCTAATTTATGCAAAATGCATGGCAGCGTACAGTAATGCCCATGAAATGTCACAAGCCAGTGTCCTGAGCCATTAAACAGTAACTGTAAGTCATCTGGAACACGTCAAATATGTTATGTGTTGGAGATAAGTTCTTGATAAGTCACGCATAAATTATGCAAGTGTTACTCATAGGTTTTGAATAAGCTGGACACCAGGACTTATGAGTAACTTACGCTTAACGTGTCAACGATCAAATAACTTACCTGTAACCTATGGCCCACGTATGATGGCATATGTTCGACATACTTGTTCGACATACAACTTATCCAATGTATGCCAGCATTTTTGCCACATTTCTCGTACGTCAGAAGACCAGGACCTTCTCCTCAAACCAAGTTTTCTTACACTGGGCAAGACATTTCGCTCTAGAATTGCTTGATAATCTTCTGATTTCATGATGCCTGTGATATGGTCAAGGCCTCCAGTACCAGATGCCGCAAAGCAGCCCCACAGCATTATGGATATGCCACAATGCTTGACTGTTGGTATGGTGTTTTCTTTAAAGGCTTCATTGTGCCGTCTGTAAACATACTGTTGGTGTGAATTACCGAAAAGCTCCACTTTTCTGTCCATAGAATGTTGTCCCAGAAGGCTTGAGGTTTGTCCAGGTTCTCTTTTGCGAAGACCAGTTGTTCTTTTTTATGTCTTTTCTTTAGCAACGGGGTCTTCCTTGGCCTCCGCCCATAAAGCCCCACTTTGTTTGTGTGCGGCGTATGGTATTGGCTGAAACAATCACACCAGACTGCTCCAAGTTGGTCTTTAGGTCTTTAGATGTTTGACGTGGAGTTTTTTCCACCATTCTCACCAACCATCGAAGACTTCTGTCATCAATTTTTCTCTTACCCCAACGTCCAGGGAAGTTCTTGACAGTTCCATGCCTGGGAAATGTCTTAACATGATGTACCATTGAAACAGGGATACCAAGGTCTTTGGAGATGGCTTTATACCCTTTGGAGTTCTTGCGTTTACAAATAATAGCATTTCCGGTGTCCTCAGACAGCTCCCTTGTCTTTACCATTGTCACATGTGAAGATGGACTAACAGGTGCCTTTTAAAGCACAAACATGATCATTTATTGGTTAATTCATGTCACATGTGTGGAGGCAGTTCACCACAAGGGGTCTTCATTTGGGATTTGCAACAGGTGAGCCGAATTTGGTTTTGATAATGATTTGCAGCAGAGTGCCAATACCATTGACATAGTAAACATTAGATTTTACTTTGTTTTCCTCACAATGATTATCTTTTTTAATGTTTTTTATCATTTGCTGTTTTGCATCAAGCACATGTTATCAGCAGTAAAATGTTTTTTTCACTTGATGAATTTCCTTCAGGAAATATTCCATTAGATGTACTTAAACTTTAGGGGTGCCAATAATGGTGAGCAGGACTGTACCTAACGGAACAAAGGATACAGGCAGGGAAGATGTTGGTCTATTAAAGAGTCTATGACGATACAAACAAGAAATCTTTTGGCCCTTATAAGGAAAAACAAACTGTTTACAAGTCCATTTAATATATTAGGGCCCTGATCTGGTTGCCGGTGGTTCTATCTCTGCTCTCTTCCATCTCACTGTGTTTGGCAGCAGTGATTACATAAAGCTCATTAGACTCTGACGACTCTAGTAACTGACACCAAAACTCCTTATAGAGTAGGACATCCCGAAAAACACACAGAAATTAAAGCAAGCATAACTTTCAGGTAGCGTTGGTTGTTTGTTTTGTCTCTATTTGATACATGCAAGTATGCACATGTGAACAATTTTCTGCATCAACTAGCAGGGGTCAGGCGGTGATTATTTTATGGCCCTCGCTGTCACAAAGTAATCCATTTCTCCCTGTGCCGGTTGATCCTAATGGCCCAACAGAGGGTGGTCGGTGACGAGTGGATGTTCTGCCCCTGCACAGATATTGACTTCATCGACAATCTGTAGCCTGAGAGCCTGGCCTACTTCTCCAGGGTGCATTTAGAGTAACACTACACAGTGCTGAGGCCGGGGCCAATAAAACCTCAAAAAGGCATGGAACTGAATGGGATAAACAGGCCAATAATGGAGAAACATTAAGACCTGGATGTGTACATGGCACTAAAAGACTAAAGGCTTCCTTATTTATACAACAAAAGCACAAATAGTTCAAGGGTATAGGGCAAACAAAACGATATAGCAGCTTTCTTTGTTGATGAAAATACACACAATTAGTTTGTATTTTCATGATCAACTTTAAGAGATTAACAGGCTTAAAAACTAATATTCAATCTCAGTCCAGTTTTAACCCATTGGGCAATATTCAATGGAGATTTGTAGGTCCGGTTTTATGAAACCTGCTAATTTTATGAGTGGCAGACGGATGAATGGATTGATGAAAATATAAATAACCCATGATATAGTATAATCAAAAACCACCGTTCTCTAAGCCAAAAAAAAATATAAAAAAAATCAGATCTCATTGGAGCCGGAAGCATGAATGACACAGATGGAAAAAAGGGGCGATACGCAATAATGGGCTTTGATCAACACCTTCTTTTACAGAAACAGGGCAGGCATTTCCCAGAAAGTACATCAAATTATTTTTAAAAGATGTGCCCCAGGATGACAGGATAACACACTATTTGTTTTTAACACCATAATAAAGAAAAAAAAAACTTTTTTTTATTTCTACTGTGGCATTTTGATCATTTAGAAAAGATGATCTAGGTAAATATATAGAATATATTTAACTTAAAATGGCAAGTAAACAATGTAATTTTAAGCTGCTTTTCTAAAAGGCTGATTATTTAAGTCTAAAAAGAAATTAATAAACATAAAAAAGGAGGGAAAAAAGCAACTTGACTCATTTCTGAGTCTTCTAACATCGTTTTAGTCCCCATAAAGTAACGTTTGTTTTGTTTTTCTGCGCTGAACTGATCTAAAGTCCCACTTGATGTCAGGCACCATATGCTCCTCCACCACACAAGGCAGGATTTTTGCCCTCTAGAGCCGGCGCTATTGTGAGAGCCAGAAGAAAAACAGGCAGGAAATTTATCAGAGAAAATCCTGTTTTATGTTTATCAAGCAGAAAAGTTGGAGAGAGGAAATTTGGAGGCTACGGACATGTTTTGCTTCTGGGTCAGGTAACGTGGGAACAGACAAAGTCTTTCTGCGCAAAGATGACACACGTAAATAATTGCTGCTAATTGGCTGCCAAGCCTAAACACACAGCTTAACCTCCTTTTCATAAATCTAAAGGAATATATTTAGCAAAACAGATTACAAGCTGACATGTAAAAAAAAAAAAACAGAGGAAAAATAATTTCATCAGAGGCTACTTTGACTTTTGGTTCAGATGATGTATTCGTAATTGAACATAATTTAAAAATGATCATATTAGCAGTCAGGGTGTGTTATATAACAACAATCAGGCGGTCGACCTTCCTTTTCCAGAACATCTAAGCTGACCTTAACAATTCAGCCGTCTGCTTTAATAAACAAATATGTGACATCCTTCTGAATTGTTCTTGTTTTGACATCATGTCTGCCATCAATATCAATTACTATGATCTATATGCGGTCTACCAGTTCATGGGGGAAAAAACCCCTGAGACAATATTTTCTTTTTGATATCACTCCTTGAGTATTTTGTAAAAATGCCAAAAAACAACTTTAACAACACCTGACCAAATACAAGCAGACATTAAGCCTTCAAATTCATCTTAAATGATTAAACATACAGCTTTCCAGAATATGCCAGATATTAGTTTTAATCTTTTTGTCCCTCAGCAGGTGAATCATATACATATATACAATATACAACTAAAGTCCCCCTGAAAATACACAACTACCGGTAAATAAAGATGTTAGACAATGAAACACAAAGCAAAACTACGGTGGCCCTGAAGTGCAAACTGCAACTGCAAATCTAAAAGCGCAACTACATTAAGGAAAACAAAACTACATAAAGCAAAACGCAACTACATTAAGAAAAACAAAACTACATAAAGCAAAGCGCAACTACATTAAGGAAAACACAATTACATTAACATACCGGAAAAGGTAGGTACCAGTGGGAAACATGAGACATTGCTGATTGGACGACGGCGCCGTTTAACCCTTGAACCGGAAGTCATTCTTTCTGCTGCGGCTTTTGAAAACATGGATATTGTCGGCGCCCCAAACATAGCTGCCGTTATCCAGGAATATTTTGAATCAGGACATACGTACGAGGTGATACTGGATATGCTCAAGACTAATCACGAAATTTCAGTTAGTTTGCGAACAGTGAAGACACACTTAAAAGAAGCTGGACTGTTCAGACGACGCAACTTCCGGTTCAAGGGTCAAACGGCGCCGTCGTCTAATCAGCGATGTCTCATGTTTCCCACTGGTACCTACCTTTTCCGGTAAGTTAATGGAATTGTGTTTTCCTTAATGTAGTCGCGCTTTGCTTTATGTAGTTTTTTTTTTCGTAATGTAGTTGCACTTTGCTTTATGTAGTTTTGTTTTTCTTAATGTAGTTGCGATTTCCTTAATGTAGTTGCGCTTTTAGATTTGTAGTTGCAGTTTGCACTTCAGGGCCACCGTAGAAAACACAACAAACCATGAAAAATAGGTGAAGCTCGGAAAACCAGATATAATTTAATTAGGTTTCCTCTATTTTTATCTTCATCCATGTTTATGTTTTGATAATTTCTCATTTGATTTTCTTTGCCTATTGTTTTTATCTTATAAAAAAGCACTTTGTGTTTTAATTGCAAAGTGCTCTATAAACTAAGAACACACTAAATCAAATACATACTAAATATAGACATACATATAATATGAAAGGGCTCAACTTGAAATAAATAGCTCGTGAAACCCTGAAAAATATAAAATGAATATAATTTGGGCAACAGTAAAAAGAATACAATGGTAATCATAAAATCAGTTTCCTTGTTACTTAATAGCTGCTTGTCGACATGTATAACAATTAAGGAACAATAGCTGAGCCTACATTCAATGGCAGCAGGCTTTTAAAATGTCTCTTTAAAAAAAAGAAAACAAAAGCATCAAGCTTGTTTATTTGTTAAACAAAGTCAAGGAACAAAACTCAATATCAGCTCATCCTTATTCACTTTTCTTTGTAAAAAATCATAACTACATAAAATAACATTGCATCTATGTGCTTTAATCTGATTAGTCATTGGCTCTATTTTAATATAAATATAAAGTGATCACCTAAAGTACTCTCAAGGCAATTCAAATTTATATACAACCAAATTCAAATTCCATTCAAAAAAACATTTAAAAAAACGTTGTTTTTTTTTGTCAAAAATGATTAAAATACAAGCAGTATGATTTGGTCTTTTTAAGGAAGTCAATAGATTGTGTTGAATCCTCCTTTTAAAACAATCACACATCCTTAACAAGCTTGGGGCGACAGTGGAGTGTAAAAACAAGCGGCTATCTGCTCCCTCCCATCTAAAATGTTTATTTCATGCATCCTAAACAATTAAGTTATGCCGACTCTCCACCTGGAGGCGTGACCACCCTTGTTTGAGTTATCAGACCTGCTTTGTATTGGTTAGTTTCTCCGATTCGGGCCCCGCTTTGAATCAGAATTTGTTTTCTGTTTGTCTCTCAAATCCATTGATTTGCATTTGGGATCATTGTCTTGTTAGAAGAACCAGCTGTGTTTAAGTTTTAAATATCTGAGAATTAATAAAAATTCATATGTCTGAGGGAGTTTATGGGAGACTATCAGGAAGAACAATGTATCAACAGTGAAACATGGTGGTGGCAGCAAAAATTTTAAACTTTATATCCAGGAAAATATTCAATACTCCATACCATTTAGTACTATGGGCATAAAAAATGACAAATAATTAAAAGCATGAAAATATTTTCATCACCATAAAAAATGCACCTTTTTTGTCCTTTTTGTTTTTTCCGTATTCATCTTGTAGTTTTAATATTTTATTTTATTTTACAAACTTTTACAAGTTATTATGAACATACTTGCAGAGCATTTATATCATTTTTCTAACAATGCAAATGTGGTCATTGATATAGTATATTATTTCCCATCAGTTAAGGAGAGTTTTAGTAGCACCAGGTACCCGATCTAAGTCTGTCTTTCTATTCTCTGGAACAACAGGTGTGTGATAGCATTTTTGACACAAGAAGAGAGGAAGTTTGAGCACAAGGAGAAAATATCTGCATGAAGCAGTACATCTAAGGGCAGAAAAAGATTTGAGAGATAAGACTCATTGGCCACTTTATTAGGTACACTTGTTGAACTGCTCATTCACACAAATTTCTGACTAGCCAATCGCAAGGAACACACTCAATGGATTCAGGTTTGTAGACGAGGTCAAGATCATCTGCTGCATTTCAAACAGAGCATCAGAACTGAGAAGAAAGGTGATTTAAGTCACTTTTAATGTGGCATGGTTGTTGGTGCTATATGAGCTAGTCTAAGCATTTCAGAATCTGCTGATCGACAACCATCTCTAGGGTTTACAAAGAAAGTTTGGAAAAATAGACCAAGGTTCTGTGGGTCCAAATGTCTTGTAGATGCCAAAGATCAGAGCAGAATGACCAGACTGGTTCAAGCTGACCGAAAGGCAATGGTATTTCAAATGACCATCCATTACAACCAGGGTATGCATAGGAGCATCTCTTAATGCACAGCACATTGACCCTTGAGGAAGATGGGCAGCAGGAGACCCCATTGGGAATCACTCCTGTCAGCTAAGAACAGGAAACTGAGGCTACAATTTTTGCAGCCTCACCAAATTGGACAATAAAAGACTGAAAAGTATTCCCTGGTCCAAAGAGTCTCAATTTTTGCTGCAACATTTGGGTGTTAGAATCAGAATTTAAAGCATCAACACCATGAAGTCATGGATCCATCCTGCCTTGTATCAATGGTTCAGGCCACTGGTTGTGTTGTAATTGTGTGGGGGATATCTTTTGGTACATTTTGGTCCCCTTAATACCAATTGAGCGACGTTTCAATGGCACAGCCTGAGTATTTTTGCTGACAATTTCTGTCTCTGTACCCATCTTCTAATGGCTACTTCTAGCAGGATAACACACCATATCAAATTCTGCAAATCATCGCATCATGAGTTTTGGCAGGAAAACTCCTCCATAGCTAGATATGCAACTGTGCAAATAAATGCAAAATAAAACATCCAAATATAACAACTTGAAATCTTTTTTTAAGTTTGTCTGAGGTATTATCCATTTAATGTTTAAAAAAATCCAGTTATCAAAAACAGAAAGAAAAAAGCAAAAATATCCAAAGAATTGTCTTTAGAATCGATACCATGCCAACGTTTTTTTGTTTTTGTTTTTTTGCCAGATACATTATTTGAATATCTTAAATTTGCAGAGTATAAATATTTTTAACAATCTTACGGAGGGCAATCGAAAAATTCTCCAGGTTACCACAGAGCCACCTTAGATAATCCGAACTTGTTTGTTCCAGCAGAACAGATCCAAACTGTTTTCAGAACGGAGAAAGCAGGGACATGTTATACTTTTGGAATTCCTTTCCCAAAGCCACAACTCAACCTTACAGGAATTTTTAGAATTATGCATAAAAGTTTTGTCATTGACAAAAAAAGGGGGTGAATAGTGATGAGTTCTACCTTTTCTGACATACTGTTCTAAATCATGCAGAGCTATGCCCCATTTCGACCCTGTGAAGATCAGAGAAAATCCACAGTAAATCCAAACCTTTGCACAGAGTTCCTGCTTTTAAAGCCATGAAGTTTTATGTTATATAATCAATCCATCTTAAAAAAATAAAATAAGTAACTCATACCCAGAATGAATACATAGATTAAATCTTTTGACTGAAACTGTACTGTATGTCCTTTGAACCAAAGCACAGAAAATAATCCCAAAGCTGCCATTCAAAAAAAAATCATGTGTCATCTGAACTGAACAAATTCCCTTCACAGGCTTTGACGTTTCTGCAGGTTGAGATTATCAATGACAAAGAGTCACTTTACCCAGAAATGTCAGTTTTCTGGGAATGCTGATGAGGTCAGTGGGTGTAGGACACACTGAGTGACTCTGGAGCTTGTATGAGAGGTATTATACCTCAGCTCAATAATCCCAGTCTCCATATGTTCACACTGATGAGATCTATAATGCTTGTTTAAATAAAAAAAATATGCATAACATTAATAATGTAAAATATCTCACTCCTACAAAAGGCATGATGAAGGACATTTAATGTCATAATCTATATGCAAAAAAAACTAATTCTGTTCCAGGCAAACATGGTCACAGTGTTTTTTTTTTTGTTTTGTTTTGCAAGAGTTAAGCTGATTAGCTGCCGGCTGGCACCGACGACTGTGTTTTTGTCGGCACTTTGCATACATCTAGCTCAGCTGTGCTATGCCTAATCAGAAGAGAGAGATGACGGTAAATCCATACATGATGGTAAAAATATATTTTTTATAAAAAGAGTAAAAGTCCAGTTTAGGGCCCTGGAGTTCAAATTAATCTTAGAATGAAAGTAAGGGTTTGATAACCAGTTCCAGTTTTATCTCCATCCATTAACCCCCCTCCATGCTTTGTCTATACAGTCTAACCCTTATAGTTTTTAGAAAGGGGTTGGTGTCCGTCTCTAGTGGCCATTTGCTGACAGGGAAGTTACATTCGACGTTTCCAAGAGCTTCCCAGAACAACGCAGACATAAACAACCACCATGCAAGAAGGAATCTTAGGCTAGTTGTGAGAGAGCAATCATTTTGTTGGACCGTTGGGGGAATCCAGAGCAGCCGAAAAGCAGACATTTTTTTGTTGGGTGTCTGACTACTGTACTGTGATTAGACAGGATTTAGAAATGCTTGTTTAGGTGGTGTAGCGCTGCAGTCACGCTGGAAAAGGGAATCAAAACTAAGTTAAATTTTCTTGAAATAAGTGTATTTGCATTTCACTTCATCAGGTAAGTAAAAGATCCAATGGAAGAAGATTTTTTGTAATTAAAATAAGAGTAATCTTCATTATCCTATTATTATAAGTGCAGTATAAATAACCATTTTAGGGGCTAAACATTAGCCTGACGTAGTCCTACTCAATTCTAGTCAGAATATGAGTCTGATACTGCTCCATAGAGCTGTGATTATGGGGCATGTTTCTAACGAACCAGGAAAAAAATGCCTCTGCACTCAATTGGATAGACCTACAACCAATAAGAGCAACGGAGTGCGTGACGCATGTTAAAGGGATAGTTCGGTATTTTTGACATGAATCTGTATGGCATCCCCATCACCAGCGGCATGCAATCACACTGACTTACCCCTGGCAGCGTCCTGTGAGCAGAGTTATCGTCCAGTTTTGGTCTCCTTCCGCGGTGGAGGGAGACATGGCTGTTGTTGGGCTAGCTGTCTGAATGACGGCGCGCACTGATACGAACAGAGAGAAAATAGGACCAATTGATAACAACGTGTGACTTTTTCCACTACAATGTTTTTGGGATGCGAAAATATCACTCTTTTGAACACATAATGTTTTGGGAAGAGAAAAGTTTTATTTCGCTGTTCCTAAAAACCTGCAGGACTACTTTCGGCTTGACCAAAACTGGACGTTAACTCTGCTCACAGGACGCTGCCAGGGGTAAGTCAGTGTGATTGCATGCCGCTGGTGATGGAGATGCCATACAGATTCATGTCAAAAATACCGAACTATCCCTTTAAGCGACCAAGGGAGCCAGCTGATAAATTTAACTTTTGCCGAATCCCGTAGGAAGGACGCCAAAAACATCTTTCTTTTCAACAAATGCCTTGATCGCGTTTCTCTGTTCCTCTTTTAAAATTAATTTGCTGTCGATATCTTCTAGAACAGACCTAATAGCAGAATCTACACACCTCAACTCTCCAGCGGCAGCCATTGTTGTTGTCGCCCATGCGTGCTTTGGTCACGTGGTTGATTACGTTACTGTTGATCATCTGTCCATCATCGTATAATGCCCGCCCTGACAATTTGATTGGCCCGCCAGATATTGTGCAAGCATACTCGCGCTACTGTTGAGCAAGCACCCAGGCTAGCTAAACATGCTTACCTGCTCAAATTAAGGGGTGATACACGCATTAAAATCATTTTTTTTTATAATTTTTATATCAATTTTTGAAAATGACATGGCAAGATGGCTTCAGGAGGCCACTTCTGCTCACTTGCAGTGTTTCCGTTATTAATGATCCCTTTGGGGCAGTCCCTCCCCTTTAGCACAGTGCTCCCGGTTTTTGCAAAGCACATGTTGAGCGCTTATTTCTGTCCGCTCCTCTACGTACAGCTCTCTGCCGGTTCTCCTCAGCTTGCTTTCTGTACCCCCTCCCCCACTCGCCATGAGCTTTTCATTGAGTCTGAATACTTGGAGGCAAAATAAACTTTTGTTTCTGGTTTTAATGACCTTGAGAACAAGAAAAGGTCTCCATTCTCATTGAATATGTAGCAGCTCTTATTTTCTTTTAACAAATAAGTTTCTACATCCAAGAATCTTCACTCTGCAGCCATATTATGATGACATTATTTGTAGCCTAGAGTTCATTAAAACAGTATTTCATTTACTGAGGAGAAAATATGAAATTAAAAGCAAATGCCTTGACTTTTGTAATTGACCGAAAGATACTTGAGAAGCCTACCAGTGCTGAAGAAGCAATGTCCCTATGCTTTTAGAATTGTCCCTGGTCAAAGGCATATAAATCAAACAGGTAAGTTGTTTTGTGGAGGGACCTGATTACAAAGTATTTGAGATTTCAGCTACAACCTGAAGTTTAATAGGATTGGTAAGGCTTCCTTGGCTTTTTTGGAACTGAGAGGTCACGGGCGTTTAGATGCGTTTAGATGTGTTAACCATAGACATTGTTTAGATCTGAGCCAGACTTGCAACAAACAATAAAATTATTCTGAAAAGTTTAGAAAGCCAAAAAAGTGAGCCAGGTTCACGTCTTTGCTTTTTACCGATGTTGTTGGTGTTTTTAAAAATTTCAAGCAAGGACTTTCATTCTGTCAAAGCAGAGTGGGAAACAGATTAAATAAGACAATTCTCCTCCCCCGGGGCTGAGACACACTTGATATTATAAGTAGGGATGCACGATATAATCAGCCCCCAATCGGTATCGGCCTGTATCGGCCTTAAAACTGAATATCAGACATCGGCCACCCCACTGATATTTAACCCGATATTTGATCAGCTTCTGAGTTTCTAAAGTCTAAAAAAAAAAAAAAAAAAAATACTTCTTCTTCCTCAAAAACTTCTTTTTTACAGACTTAAAAACTTCTAAAGATGAGGGAAAAAATATTGATACATTAAAATATCACAATATCTTCATATGCTGATATATTGCCATTTAAAAACACCATATTAATCTCTTTTACTAATGACATATTGCTGTATGTCATCGTTATGCTACGAAATCCCCCGAAAATTCACGAAATTTTGCCATATTTTTATATGTTGATATATTGATGCGGTATCGATCTATTTTACTAACAAAATCTCACAAGAATTTGCAAAATATCACAAGAGTTTGTAACAAAACGATGAAATTTCACGAGATTTTGAAAGTAAAACAGATCGATACCGCGTTTTTAAAAATCAATTTGATATCAGAATATGAAAATATATTTGAGTATATTATTTTTCAAAGTGTCAGAAATGGATAACCAAACTGCTATTTTCAATGACTACTTATTTTTGTCCAGCTTTAACATCGGTATCGATATCGGTTATCGGCTACATGAGTTTTAAAATATCGGATATCGCCCAAAATCCCAATATCGTGCATCCCTAATTATAAGCCTTCTGATGGCATTTTAGCCAAAGGATTTTGATCAAAAACATAATCAATGTGCTTACATAAGGAATGGTTATATTAACTATACATGTAAACAGAGTTTATGGCTCCCCCAGGAACTTGGGGCCCTAGGCAACTGTCTAGTATTGCCTAATGGTAAATCCTCCCCTTCATTCACTTCTCCTCCACAAAGAAAATGGTGCTCCATTTAAGGGAGATCCTCCCAGAAGGAGACCCAAGTACAAACCCAATACTTCCTGTATGGAGTATGGGGTCCATCTGGCCTGAAAACACTTTGTAATCCCCAAGTATCAGCAAGAGCTTCCCTCCTGGACTTAATTACCCAGCAATTCGCTCTCAGGCAGTCAGAAAACAATGGATAAACAGATATTGGACAGAACCAATATTTGTTATAATTATTGCCACTATAGATGTATGTGTGTACAATAGCATACAAAAAGCCTTTATAAAATGTCTTATAAAGTCACAGCTATATTCCCGCTTCTTTTCTAATCCAGTTTTAATTAAATCTTACCCCTTTAGCATTTTACCATGGTGAGCCCCAAGCATAAACACTCACACAGATGACCAAGTTTTCATTTGACAAATCCTCTCCATCCTATGCATCTGTTTAAACACCAAACCCAACATTTTTATCCCATCACCTCAAAGACATCCCATCCTTGGTCTCTCTGTGTCATTTAAAGAGACATCTGGCCCAAACAGGAGCAGCTGCATGGTTAGGGCATGATGGAAGAACCCAGGCATTGAGCCAAAGAAGGGAAAGTCTTGTCACTCCACGGGCCTCTTCTAGTGTGAAACATAAATTTTAGTGCTTCTTAATCCACAGGCACTAAAAGTACACGGGCATACTTTGAGATCACACTAAGTAAGTAAGCCTTAGTCAGCTGAACAGCTCTGTACATAAAGCCTCTGGGTAAAACTGCCATCATTAAATCAACCCTCTTCTGGGGTGTTAGATTCAGTCTCCCTTATGCACAAATCTCATGAGACTTACAGGACTTCTCTCTATTGTAGGCATCACTGTGCTACTTAAATGATAAGTTAACTTGCATAAAAGTTATAAAAATGGTCTGAAACAACAACTTCCTGGATACTCTATATACAGGAGTTGTTATGGTTCTTCTCATTTGTTGTGACTCTGAGTTTTCAGTTTTCTGTTATCAGTTGTTTTGTTTTTATTTTCCATGATCTTCAAGCATTCTTTAGTTACTCTCTGTTGCCCCCTTGTGATTGTTTTCTTTCCCCTTGGATTCCCTCTTGCCAGTTCCACCCACACCTGCTCCTCACCCCTTGCTCACACTGGCTCCGGTGCAGTTACCGAGCCGACGGAGACCGCAACTCCCGCACACCCCCTCTCACACCGCCCTTTTGAATACGGTGCGGTGCGGCTCTGCGGCTCCGGCAACAGGTCCGGAGATTTAACAGAAGTTCACTTGAGTTCACGTAACTTCACGCGATAACACGGCCCAAATAAGGATATTTGCGAGAGCTTGTTGCGGAGGGCTCCGGCACACCGCAAGGATTGCTTTCTTGCGGAATTTTCTGCAGCGCCGGAGTGTCTCGGTAACCGCAGCCGGACAGCTCAGCAGCCGGTGAGAGAGGTTTACGTCTTTTTAATGGCTTGGAATCACTGCGGCGCCGCACCCACCGCACCGCAACGGTAAGACCAGAGTCGGTGTGAGCCTGGGGTCATTCAGCTCGTTAGTCCATCCTTTGTTTTGTTCTCCTTAAATACTCCACCTCTGCAGTCACTCAGTGCTGGTTCCTTCTCAATTTTGCCTACTCAGCTCATCTCCCCGTGGCTCCTCAGGCTCGTTTCCCCCCTGATGTCTCCACGGTTTTTGCTTTGTTAAACATTTTAGTTAGATTTCTGGATTTGTACCTCCGTTTCCTTGGTTGTTCAATTAAACCTGTCAGAACTAACCTCTGCTTCACTCGGCTCTGCATCTGGGTCCTTAAGCAACCTTACCACCCATTGTTGGCAGGAGTTCTCAAACATGTCGGCCTGTGACCCCAAGAGTAATGACTGCCGACCCCCTAAATACATGATACTTCACTATCAATTTATACATATGAAATGAATTAATTGTGCATTTTACAATTTAACTGTATAATCCATATTTGAGCTATGTATTAAAGCTACAGTGTGTAATTTTCAGCGACATCTAACGTCCAGACTGCAGACCGCAGCAACATGAACATCTCCCCCCCACCGCTTCTCCCCCCCAACAGTACGGCGAGCGTTACGGGACAAAATGTCTTCTACGACGTCCGCATCACCTACCTTCTCAAGTGATGAGGTTTGTTTACATAGATAATTTTACAGATAGTATTTCATTAGTCTGTGTAGGGTATAGATTTCAGTACCGTCTCAGTTCATCTCTCTCAACTTGCCGTAGATACTTTCGAGCGTAATGGGCGATCTTGCAATCGCTAGTTTGTTGGCTCTGCGCTGCCGTAGCGCAAAGATGTCTGCCTCCATGGCTGCGAGACCCGCTCCTATGTAATTATAAATAACGAATTCTAAGGCAACGCAAATATTAAGGTTAAGAGGCTGAGCTCGTAAATGATGATAACATAGGTATGTATAATATATTACATTTCTGACTGTATATCCCTGTAATTATTACACACTGTAGCTTTAAATCAATAAAGAAATAAATATTAAATAATTTAATATTGCATTGTACATTTCATGAGACATTCATATGTATGTATCTTGAACAATTTTGGCCCTCTGTACATCTCAGTGATCACATTGAGATAAAAACCATTTGCTATTCATCAATTGACGTCTTGGGAATTTGGGTTCCCCTGCGCTAAAACTGTACCTTTTGGTATCTAAAACAGTGATCAACTTTTTAAATGAATTTTCTTGTCCACAAAGATCTGATGTAGATATGTCTATTTTCTCTCACACCATAAACAGTTAAGGTCTGGTTGAGTTAAAAGAAATTACAGTAAAAGCTTTATATAAGTTGGGCCCACCTACAAGCACACAAAAAATAAATAAAATAAAGGTAACATTTTGTACCATAAAGGTACTTTTATCAGAAATATACATAGATAGACTCTTGTGGTGATTATTGTGGACCTTCAGAGGTACAAAAGCATCACTCTGGGGAAATGGTACTTGTAACAGTAGGATTCAGAGTGGGGTATGGTGTTACCACCCAGATGAACAAAAAAGAACGTAAAAAAGAAATGTAAAATGACAGACTGTCCGATTTTATGGACCATGTCAACTGAAGAATTTGCACAAAAAATATCTGATAAAATGAATATAGAGGCAATGAGATTCAAGGGTAAGTAATCTGAACCAATTGTGTTCATAGTCTAAGTCCACAAAAAAAACTATCCATTGACATTTATTGTTAAGCTACCATGTAATCTGTATGGGACGTTACTAATCTTGTCTGGAATTTCAGTATTTAATCTCAGTTTTTGCATAAGGTATCATGAGAGCTTTGTACTTTCACATTTTGGGTATGATTACATCTCCTCTAACTCTTAAAGCTCCACTCATCTCAAATTCAGCTTAACAAAGAGAAGCAAACTCTACGATTTAACCGAGCCATCAAAAGATTCATGTTACGTAAGCTGGACGACACCTTTCTTTTATTATTAATTCAATACTAGTAATAGCCCAACAATAGTACACAGAGCTAACATTTAACATACAACATGCAAATTACTATTTGTGCAAGAAACAAAGAATATTATGTTTTATATGTTGGTGAAGATTTTCAGTCATCCAGGTCCTAGTCATTCCAAAAAAAAAAAAAGAAAATTAAAAACAATCCACTGGACTTTGTTTCAAAGTTTGAAGACGTTTCCCTTCCCATCCAGGAACCTTTTTCAATTCAAAATGTCAGAAATAGCGTTCAGTTTGAGGTAACTGTTGGCTACTGTATGAAACCTTGAACTTAACGCTCTTTCTGACATTTTGAATTGAGAAAGCTTCCTGGATGGGAAGCGAAACATCTTCAAAGTCAGAAAAAAAAAGTCCAGTGGATTGTTTTTAATTTTCTTTTTTCTGTCATGTTTTATAGTATGAGGTTGTTTCTTATAGTAAAAATTTGAGATTCACTACCTTGTTATCAACATTCTTCATAGATGAACAAAAAGACCCTTAAATATGCATGCCTAACTAAAACATGTTATACCTTCAATGATTTTTCTATCAAAGTACATTCAAATTTGTAAACAGCATCTGAAAAAAAATGACTTGACAAGATAAAAATAAATAAACCCTTGAAAACCCAATCTTTTTTCTCCAATATTCCTGTTAACAGCTGCTACTGGCCCTATGCCCAGTCTGACTCACTGAGAGCCCAACCCCGAGCCATCTTTCTAGCAAATCCATTGATCATGAAAAAACCAAAGAAAGCATCAGATTAAATTGTTTTAACATCATCTGTAATGCTCATGTCACTCATGATAGGTTGCAAACTTAATGTTTCTAACTGTCCAAAACTTGAGTCTAAAAAGCAGGCATTTCTTTTATTATCATGATTCCAATCAAAATGGCAGAAAATAGTGTATTTGAATTTTTGCCAGGGATAAAATCTTTCCTTTTGTTGGAATGACTGCCTGTGATAATGTGATTATACTGTCATTAAAAAAGGTGTCTAACCTTTACTGGGGGGAGGAGTAATGCTACTATGGGGGAGTCAGTGTCGCTGCTGACTCATCAATTATTAAGTACAGTAAAATGGGCAGGGAGCGCAGTTTAGACAGAGTATTTTGCTCAATTCTAGTCAGAATATGAGTCTGATACTGCTCCATAGAGCTGTGATTATGGGGCGTGTTTAGAACGAACCAGGAAAAAAAATCCCTCTACACTCAATTGGATAGACCTACAACCAATAAGAGCAACGGAGTGCGTGACGTATGTTAAGCGACCAAGGGAGCCAGCTGTTAAATTAAACTTTTGCCGAATCCCGTAGGAAGGACGCCAAAAACATCTTTCTTTTCAACAAATGCCTTGATCACGTTTCTCTGTTCCTCTTTTAAAATTAATTTGCTGTCGATATCTTCTAGAACAAACCTAATAGCAGAATCTACACACCTCAACTCTCCAGCGGCAGCCATTGTTGTTGTCACCCAAGCGCGCTTTGGTCACGTGGTTGATTACGTTCCTGTTGATCATCTGTCCACCATCGTATAAAGCCCGCCCTGACAATTTGATTGGCCCGATCAGATATTGTGCGAGCATACTCGCGCTACTATTGAGCAATGCCAGACCAAACTTCCCGACCTCAAACGTTGTGGGCGGGACTAAGTTCGGAATGGCACCCAGGCTAGCAAAATATTAGCCTGACGTAGTCCGACTCAATTCTAGTCAGAATAGGAGTCTGATACTGCTCCATAGAGCTGTGATTATGGGGCGTGTTTCGAACGAACCAGGAAAAAAAATGCCTCTGCCCTCAATTGGATAGACCTACAACCAATAAGAGCAACGGAGTGCGTTATGTATGTTAAGCGAGGCATAGTTGTTGTCCACAAAAATCAAAGCGTGCAGTTGCACGCCTATAATAAGAAGATGAGACTTGATCGCGTTTCTCTGTTCCTCTTTTAAAATTAATTTGCTGTCGATATCTTTTAGAACAGACCTAATAGCAGAATCTACTCACCTAAACTCTCCAGTGGCAGCCATTATTGTTGTCACCCAAGCACGCATTGGTCACGTGGTTGATTACGTTACTGTTGATCATCTGTCAATCATCGTATAAAGCCCGCCCTGACAATTTGATTGGATCGCCTGACAGTGGGCGAAAATACTCGCGCTACTATGGAGCAGAGCCAGACCGAACTTCCCAACCTCAAACTTTGTGGGCGGGACTAAGTTCGGAATGGGACCCAGGCTAACAAAATATGTCCCTTTAATTAAATATAGGACGAATGAATGACTGACTTTTTTTCCCACAATCCAGAAAAATGAAAAACTTAAAAGTGTAGAGTCACTTTATATGCCTGTACAAAAAAAAAATTTTAGATCTTGATAAAAAAAAGAATGTAAATACAAAAATTATAAAACAAGAAAGCCCAATGGTGAACAACCACCACATTTTGGGAAATTCTCGCCTATTTGGCAAATAATGGAAAAGCAAATAACTTAAGAACTGTATGCCCAAATTACACGTGTGATACATTATTTGAAAGCTAACAAATTCTGGTTTCTAAATATATACATGAAAATTGGGTGAAGAAAACATAGCCCAAGCTGCATGAGTTGAAACATGACTCAAAGTTCTTTTTTTAATTCTCGAGAATAATAGATCTTTTTCGAACAGCAGTAATAAAGACAAGCTTGCTTGTTGTGACTGCTTTTTCATGTTTACATTTTGACATGCTGTTATATCTGTGTTAATTGTTCTTTGGTGCTCACTATGTCCATAAATTGAACTAGGTGGTTAAATTGTGTAGAATCTAAGCTTTCCACTGATGTCTAACATGTCTATATTGGTAAACATTTTACCAGTGAAATTTTCATGCATTGTGAGTTATTATTTGTAAATATTTTAAAACGAGTCGCCGGCAGCCCGGTGGGTTTTGAGGGGTTAAGCAGGTATAAAACGGAGCCATCCTGCAGTGGTTCAAAGTAAAGGCAAACCAGTAATAACATAATAAACTGATCTAGAGGAAGTCAGTTGTAGTTAATCCTATCCAATCTATTGGAACATCATAGAAAAAGAATATTCCCGTTTCTACAAATGCACAAAAGGACAAAACATCAAGGTAAGAACAAATAAATCATTGTATTTATAATATCATTTATAATAGGACTGTAGAGATAAATAATATCATAGCTATCACATCTGTATTAATTTATTAATAATGACATTTACTCACATTCACACTGTATTCCAGGGACTGTTCCAGTCTTATCTCTGATGGGATCTAATAGTTTTTCTGTGCTTTTTTCCTAATCAGGTCCTGAACTTCTCTTTATTATTAGTTATTAGAAAAATGGATGGAAACTTTATGCAATCCTTAAACTCAAAGAATAGATATGTTGAGGAGTCACAGAAAAGAAAAATAAGCAGGAGCAAAGCTGACCTGTCATTTTAAGGAGCCTAATTCTTAACAGTATGTGCTCCTCCTGAAACCTCCTGTTCTTATGAGATAAAGTAAGCAAATATGGTTTGACTAGAGGATATAAACAGTTTACAGCATATGGAGTTTTAAAGCTGCAAATATAAAGTTACTATTGATCAAAGCTGCGCTGACATCCTGCCGTACACCATATACTAATCTTGTTATGTAAACATAAGCCCTGAATGTCATCCAGGCATTAGAATAATACCCTAAACAGAGCCTACTGCTCAGTATATCATCGCATTCAGGTAAACTGCTCCATAAGCAGATACTCCAACGTAACCTCTCCCTTTTCTGACACTGCAGAACTACACCCACAAGATCTGCTTCTAATGACTCACATCTGATGCAGCCGTTGAAAGCTGTGAGAGCTGATGATCGCAGACACAAACACCTGAAAGAGATGGAAGTGGGTGACCAGACTGTGGAGTGCCTACAGGGAGCTTTTATGATAAAATGAGCCTAAAGACTGCATTGCTTTGCATTCATTTACTTCCCTCAAGTTTGCACCAGGAGACCCCCTGTAGGACTCGGAACTCTGCCGTTATGGTTCGACTGTATTCAACATAGCATATCTGTCTTTAAAAAGAGATCAGTTCTCATCTCTGTTGTCCAAACCTATTTTTATGATCAGGTACATCTTACATTAATGAGTTTTCCTCACTGGTTTTAACTTTTTAAATATATGCCTTAGCTGAGGAGGCAGGAACGATCTTGAATCATGGTCCTTTGACCTCTACAAATAATTAGACATTTTCCTTAAAGTGGTCAACTCCCTCCTCGTGTCTCAAATAGTTCCTGAAGACCAAAAAAGCCGAATTTATCTATGTTCAACTATATTTATCCTTAAATATTAACTAAAGAGAAATTCCTTGTGAGATGTGTAGACAGCCTATGATGTATAAGCTTTGGAAAGCTTCTTAAAGAGACCTGAATTCCACACAATCCTGGCTCTCTTTGTGAAGGTGTATATAGGTGTTGATGTGTGTCAATTATTTAAAGTGTATTATTTCCTAACCTTTATCAAACTGTTAAGGCATTCATGTAAAGTAGGGCCAGATAATATGGCCAATACTTATAACATATATATATATATATATATATATATATATATATATATATATATATATAAATATATATATATATATATAGTTTGTTCTTTTTTATTATTATTTGGAACTGCAAAAATGGCTGATTACACCAGATGGTAATCTATCATACTCTCATATTTTATCAGAGATGGGAAGTAACGAAGTACAAATACTTCGTTACTGTACTGTATTTTTACTTTACTTTACTACTTATTTTTATGGCGACTTTTTACTTCTACTCCTTACATTTTTACACAAATATCTGTACTTTCTACTCCTTACATTTAAAAAATTGGCTCGTTACTTTAGTTTTGAATCATTTCAATGGAGTTACCGTTATTATTTTTCACGTCATCAATACCAAATTCAATCTAATTGGATGGGAATCTACGTTGCATTTGACGCACCACTACAAGATGAATCGACAGATTCGGCGGTATTCATTCGCGGCAAATCATTGCAGCTTGGTGGCGGTGGCGTTAGCATAGTAGCATGGACGACGAGATGATTGAAAATGAACACAACTGAGATCTAGTCCTATTGGCAGACATCCATTTAAAATGTAGGCAACGGCATGAAAAAAGTGGTTTCTACTTTTACTTTTATACTTTAAGTAAATTTACAAGCCTGTACTTTGTTACTTTTACTTGAGTAAAGAAGTTTAATCAGTACTTCCACTTTTACCAGAGTATTTTTTAACACAAGTATCTGTACTTTTACTCAAGTACGGAAAGTGAGTACTTTTGCCATCTCTGTATTTTATAGTCTACATGTTATTGCCTCCCATTTTTGAATTAGAAACTTTCATACAGTCAGAAATGCATTTAAGCTTGAATGTCTATGTTCTCAGATCACTATAATGAACTAGCTCTTATAGGGTCTCTGAGCTTTTGCTGTTTTTCTTGTGTGAGTGAGCTTCCTGTCACAGAGAGGATCTTTGCTTGTGGCTGGGCCGACCTTTGTTGCTGCGCACCTGAGAAAATTCCTAAATCAAAAAATCAAGAAGACTAGCGTGTATATAAGGAGGCAAAGGATCACCTCTCTTTGCCGGAGGATTACCCTGATGGTATTCCAGCCAAAGACCTAAAGCAGGAATATTCTTCATGTTGAATATTGTCCTCTTGTGAATCTCTTAATATGGAGTCTGTTATTGTATCCAGACAACCAGTGAACCTTAGCTTATCTCTGATCTTCATGAAAAAGGTCTTACCTGTGGGCAGCAGTTCTTAGTCTTCATCACCTGCCTGCCCGCTCTCCAGCTTGTGTAGTACCAACACACTTGGATCTCACTTTCATTCTTCTGGACCTTTGGGGTTCAGTCTGCCAAAACCGCTGAATCAAACCGCTACACATCAATACTACCTCCCCTTCATCTCTCAAGTGAGCAAATCAATCTAATCATCTATTGTCATAAACCATCTTCTTCCTAATCAGTCTGCTTTCTCCCCTCAGACAGACCAGAAAGTTCAACAGACTTCCTGCAGTTCTTCCTTCCAGGTTCTTGTTGCTTTAGTAAACAAAATGTTAAACTTAACTAGTTCTCTGTAGTTTTTTTTTACTCTAATACACCATCATACAAATCAACATGAAAAGCTCTGAAAATACAAACTAAAGCTCTCCAGTGAAATCTCAAACATATTTCCTTTGATGCAGACACTGTAGGCAGTGCTTTGCTTTGTGATGTACTGAAATAGGTTCATGTTTCATTTTAAGCAATTAAAACTCTTCTTACAAATTACCATCTGTTGTCATGCTGACAAGTGAAACATAAACCAATCAGACAAGTGCAGCCCTATTAACAACACACCCTGTGGAGAAAACTAGGTTGTGTTTGGTTTTGTTCATTTGTTTTCTTTTTGGAGTTTTTCCTCGATCATGAAATGGTTACTGGACCTTTTAGTGTAAGCTGTGGGTTTCTGTGAGTAGTGAGCAATAAAAAGGCAGCAGTTTTTGGAAAAGATGACATATTTGAGACTCTGGGCAAAGGTTTCCCCATCATCCCATCTCTTTCCCTCAGAGGTGTTGTTTACGCCTCCTGACAGGTGTTTTCAGACATCTATGTGTGTCTACAACCATCAGAAGCGCACACAGGGTCGTCCAACCTCTTATTCCCCAGCTGTCCTCTTCCTCTCCAGGCAACAGAAACAATCTAAACGTAAACCATGTCCAGAGCAACACTGCAGCAGGTTAGCAGCATATAGCCAAGCAAAAAAAATAAAAAATCGAATTGGATTCATTAGGTTCCAACAGTTCTGTGGGACTCAAGTTAATTCTTTTGGAGGTCCCTTTAAATTATCATTAATATAATTTAAGTACAAAATTATAATTCATTTTTTTATACTTAAATTTTCTGACATGCTTGTCCCGAGTGGGGTCATGAGGGGTGCTGGTGCCCATCTCCAGCAGTCAATGGGCAAAAGGCGGGGTATAACCTGGACAGGTCACCAGTCCATCGCAGGGCAACACAGAGACACACAACCATTCACACACACACCTAAGGACAATTTAGAGAAGCCAATTAACCTAACACTAATGTTTCTGGACTGTGGGAAGAAGCCGGAGTACCCGGAGAGAACCCAAGCATGCTAAGGGATAACATGCAAACTCCATGCAGAAAGACCCCAGGCCAGGAATCAAACCCAGAACCTTCTTGCTGCAAGGCAGTGGTGCTACCCCCTGTGCCACTGAGCAGCCCTTAAAAAAAATATATAGATATAATTCAATAAGAAAAAAGTGTCTCAGTTAATCCAATATAGGATTCATGTTTTGTGGTTATTTATAGAATACAGATATAGATAAAAAGATATTTCATCACCAAATAGAACAATTTGATAATTTAGTTCACAAGAGCTTATTGTAATTTCATAAATGGTTAACTAATCTAATATATTACTTTTAATTAATGGAATAAAAATATAAAAACTAGATTTATGTTAAATAGATGTCCAGCAATCCACCAACCAGGGATCAGAAGGTGATTACAGCGATTAGAAATACTGAAAAGGTTTAAGCTTTTTTCTCGCTTTTAAAATGAATCAAAACCAGAAACTTATATATTCAGCGATAAAGTAAAATCGAAAATCATTTAAAGGTTACAAGCCTATAATAAAGTTTGACAAGCTTATATTTCCTCCATATTCAGCTGAGTCAAAATTACCTCAATCATAAAAAAAGACGCTGGGCTTTTTTCCTCTTTTGCAGAAATATCCTTAGAAAACGAAAATCTAAATCAGCAGCTCACAAAATCTCTAAAAAGAGTCTGAGTAGTGAAGCTGTACCTTTAAATTTCCCTTGTATTCAGATCATCACTTCAAGACTCAAACCTTCCTTCCAGCAGAAAGTCTCCACACCAAAGCCATGTGAGAGTAATGTGTTTGTAATGACATGCAGAATATGTAAAATAATCTTCCTGTTTTTTAATTAAAAACCTAAATTGTTGATCACTACATTTTATTCAAGTGCCTGGAAAACTGGGTTCAGGTCCAGGGGTGGACTCGTTTAAATCTGACTTTAAGGACAGCAACCTTTTGTGTCACCAGGTAACTTTACCTCAGAGGCCAAAAACAACTCTAGTGCTGCTCCTCCATCTTAGCGCTCCTTCTATTCAACATCTACATGCTTCCTCTAACTCAGATCTTAACAACCAAAAACATTAGCGACCAGAACTGTGCAGATGAAACACAGCTGTACATTATCATCACATGGATTTGTCTAAACTTTATTAGACTGAATCAAAACAAAAAAATAGGTAATACTTTTTAAAGCAAAAAAAAAAAGTGTTTAAAAGTTTGCACAAAGCTTCAGTTAATCTAGCTGGAATTCAACAATCAGGCTGCAAATCTGAGTGTAGTTATGAACTCAGATCTGAAAAGTCAGAAGCTCAAAGAAAGGAACATAGTCGACCTTTTATCACCAAAAGAACCTCTCCAGGATTAAAGGACTAATGTCTCAAAAGGGTGTTAAAAAAGCTTATTTATGCTTTAGTAGAACTGATCCCTGCAGTGGAGTCTTCCCAGGTCTGAATAAAAAAGTAGATCAGACAGCTGAAGCTGAACCAGAATGCTGCTGCTGGTGTTCTCAATAAAACTAAACTAAGGTTACGTTCACAATGCACCCTGAAGTGACCCAAATCCGATTTTTTTGCCCATATGTGACCTGGATCTGATCTTTTCATCTTGATCAGATCCAGGTTGTATCGGATTGGGATACTGATCTTTTCAAATGCAACCTGTGTGTGAACAGCCAGGTCGGATTCATCCGACCTGAACGTCATTAATACCCGACAAAGATCACTATTCTGCGTCTTGCTACGCAGAAGCTGCAAGAAAAACAACATCAATGGCAGATGATGATGTGGAGAGCATTATTTATGTTTAACCATATTGAAAAGATTGTGTTTTTAAGGTTGGGAAAGACCACTAGATGCGCGCCGGCACTACCATCCATGTCAACATAGAGCATGCAGGCCTGTGACGTATTTGCGTCCTCTACTGCGCATGCGGGACACTTGCGTTGTATGACTGCAGTTCACACAGCAGATCAAATACAAGTCGCACATATTTAGAAATTTGAACGGCAACACAAAAAAAATCAGATTTCACAAAAAAATCGGTATTGAGCATCAAGGCCTGCAGTGTGAACGGAGCCTAAAGCACATCTAGCCTCGTGAGACTATCCTGATCTCGCAAGCTTTCAAGATTTCACTCGCTAATCAGTCTGGAGAAAATTTGGAGCCGTTCACCAAACGAACGTCCAATCAGAGTTGGCTTTGAGGCGGGTTGAGGTGTGACGCAATGAGAAGCGCGACAGTTTGGTCTAAAGAACATGGCGGCTTCAGCCAATGAAACTAGCGTTAGCGTGGCTATCGAGCAAGTTTTATCGGAATTACAGAGTATTTCTTCACTGAAAGAAGAGCAAATCACTGCTCTGGGGGTTTTTCTCAGAGGAAAAGATGTTTTTGCTCTTCTCCCGACTGGTTTCGGCAAGAGTAGCCTGGCTTGTGGTTGTGTTTTCGTCGTCGCTCTGTTAGTACGTCATATGCTTCGTTGATCTGATTGGTTTATTTGGCCCGTCTATCACCAACATAGGCCAATCAGCTAACCAGTATTTTCGCCACTTCCCAAAATTACTTCAACTGAAGGTTTCCAGATGGATATGCGGAGCAAATCCAGCTGGCGGAGTCAGGTTAAAGCACATCCCCCCGTTCTAAAATTGTTAACCCCCCCCATGTCATGATTCTGCACTTTTTGTTTCCGTTTCTCTGTTTTATTTTTGAGTTTTCAGTTACACTTTGATTCATGTATTTCTGTGTTTTCTGGTTTATTGGTTTCATTTTGTGTTGTTTTCAGGTTGTATTTTAGTTCTTATGTATGTTTAGTTCTTATGCTCCCAATCAGTTCATTACCCCAGTCTTTGTTCTGTTTGACATGTATACACCTCCTCTTCAGTTATTGTTTGCTGGTTCCTTGTCCTTTCTGTGCTCCTAATCTTTGTTTTCCCTGATTTCTCCTGGATTTTGGTATTTATATATTTTGTTTGTGGACTTTTGCTTCAGTTGCCACCTTTGCTTATTAGACTTGCAAGAAACCACTTCTGCTTCCATCTCTGCATTCTGGTCCTCAATAAACTTCCACACAACCCGACACCCCATCTCATAGACTTTAAAATACTTATTTTACTCAATAAATGAGTTAATGGCTTTGGTCTAAATACATCCCAGACCTGCTGTCAGTGGATCAACCAACCAGACCTCTCAGGTATTCTGGCTCAAATCTACTCTCCACATCCAGAACCAAACATGGAGAAGCAGTGAATAGTTTTTATGCTCCACTAAGGTTAAATAAACACCCAGAAAAATTTAAAAGAGCCTTAACCCTCAGCTGCTTTAAATTGAGATTAAAAATGGCTCCTTTCAATTTCTTTAGAGCGGCCTTTGACTGTACAATCTAAACATTATTAGTTAAGTATCAATCCATTATTTTAACTTTTATTTTTTATATAATGATGTTATTTTAAGTATTCACTAATTTTCTTTACTTATTTTGTTAGGAATATTTTTTTTATACTCCGTTTGTGTTTCATGGGTTGTGTACTAATGCACTATTATGATGTATAATGTGTGATTCATCGTTTATTAACTCTTGCTATAGATCGTTCCAAAGAAATGTCATGCAACGGACGGGTTGTGAAAGAGGCCTAAACATCCTCTATCACATGTTTAGAAGAAACATATGTGCTGAGGTTTAAAGTAAGATCATTTTGTTTCCCTTTCCCTTAGTTAAACCTCAGCTTGTGTAATTAGGGACATCCCCTGACTTCAATAAATAGCAAGGAGAAAGCTGAAGACTGCAAAACTCTGCAGTCTCTTCCTACTCTCCTCGCGAGTAAACTTAATTAATTGTCTCTGTGCCTTCTTTCTTTCCCTGTATGTATGTATGATGTTTTAGGTGCTTAGACCTGACATATTTATAAAGCCTCTATGCCATTGCCATGAACTTTCTTGTTTCTCTTGTACAACACTTTGACTAATATGTGTTATGTAAGCAAACCTTCATTGCTGCTGAGCTAATAAAGCCATTTAAATCAGATTAGTTGTAGCCTGGACTATCTTAAAAAAGTGAAAAATGTCAACCCTCCAAGACAGGAGATGGGCAGTACTCTCTGCTTTATTAGCTTACAAATAAAAGGGATTTACAAAAACATTGTTTTTCTTTTTTTCAGTTTGCATTATTAGCATCAGTAGGTGTGGCACCACTAACTCTGTCAAAATTTGTTTGAGTGGGGCTTCAATAAATAGACAAGTTCAGTGTTAGATTTATCTACATTTATCAGAGAGGTTATGCTGGTGCAATAAAAGATCATTCGGGCCATCACCCACCTCCCCTTTCCTACATGGAAGCAGAAATCCCTTAGAGTTTAGTGTGTGTGTATGAGACACAGGGTCAGCCCAAAAAGGGTATAATCACTGCTGAACAGGGTAATTGACCTCCACAGTGCTATTATCAGATCCTGTGAGAGCGATCACTTCCATGAAACCTCGTCTCAGCTCTCAGACTGAGAACGCAAGCCGACGCAGGGCCCTGCCCTCTCACCATGTGATGGGCTCTTAGCTAAAGTGGCATCTTAATGGCAGACGACTGAGGTCAAAGCAGAATATCGAGCACTGACGGATTAAAACCACAACCGCAGCTTTGTAGCCAGTTGTTTCTGTACCCCCTAAACTAATGGGCAGACCAGAAACTGTGCCAGGAAAAGACTTGCCCTAGAGAGATGGCACTGGTCTTATTCGTCTATATCTATATAGAAGTAAAATCATGGAAGAAGATCAAGAAGAATTCCCTTGTTTGCACTGAGAAGCTCTGCTCCTACAGCAGGATATGCTCAAAATTACCTCAGGAGGGTCATCTGATTTTCAAATGTTTGATTTTAATCTGACCGTGCCATTACCAAAAAGATGGTCCTAAGTCTAGTCGCACCTTGCTACCCTCTGAATACTTCGACGCAGGACGAATCATGAAGCTGAAACTCAGCTTGATCAAAGTTCTCACACAAATGAGAAATAAGCTATGAGCAGTAACAATGAAAAAAGAATTACAAATCAAAACGTATGCCTGTTGTGACTGTGTTCACAGGGAGTTTATTCAAAGAAAAGGTGTGAAAGGAAGTTTCCACTATTTCCTGGTGACTTTTCCACTGTTCTGAAGTCCACAGTCACCAGAGATAGATTATCAGATCCTGTGAGAGCGATCACTTCCATGAAACCTCGTCTCAGCTCTCAGACTGAGAACGCAAGCCGACGCAGGGCCCTGCCCTCTCACCATGTGATGGGCTCTTAGCTAAAGTGGCATCTTAATGGCAGACGACTGAGGTCAAAGCAGAATATCGAGCACTGACGGATTAAAACCACAACCGCAGCTTTGTAGCCAGTTGTTTCTGTACCCCCTAAACTAATGGGCAGACCAGAAACTGTGCCATGAAAAGACTTGCCCTAGAGAGATGGCACTGGTCTTATTCGTCTATATCTATATAGAAGTAAAATCATGGAAGAAGATCAAGAAGAATTCCCTTGTTTGCACTGAGAAGCTCTGCTCCTACAGCAGGATATGCTCAAAATTACCTCAGGAGGGTCATCTGATTTTCAAATGTTTGATTTTAATCTGACCGTGCCATTACCAAAAAGATGGTCCTAAGTCTAGTCGCACCTTGCTACCCTCTGAATACTTCGACGCAGGACGAATCATGAAGCTGAAACTCAGCTTGATCAAAGTTCTCACACAAATGAGAAATAAGCTATGAGCAGTAACAATGAAAAAAGAATTACTGTGCCAGGAAAAGACTTGCCCTAGAGAGATGGCACTGGTCTTATTCGTCTATATCTATATAGAAGTAAAATCATGGAAGAAGATCAAGAAGAATTCCCTTGTTTGCACTGAGAAAACAAGGGATAGGATATGCTCAAATATGAGCAGGATATGCTCAAAATTACCTCAGGAGGGTCATCTGATTTTCAAATGTTTGATTTTAATCTGACCGTGCCATTACCAAAAAGATGGTCCTAAGTCTAGTCGCACCTTGCTACCCTCTGAATACTTCGACGCAGGACGAATCATGAAGCTGAAACTCAGCTTTGTAGCCAGTTGTTTCTGTACCCCCTAAACTAATGGGCAGACCAGAAACTGTGCCAGGAAAAGACTTGCCCTAGAGAGATGGCACTGGTCTTATTCGTCTATATCTATATAGAAGTAAAATCATGGAAGAAGATCAAGAAGAATTCCCTTGTTTGCACTGAGAAAACAAGGGATAGGATATGCTCAAATATGAGCAGGATATGCTCAAAATTACCTCAGGAGGGTCATCTGATTTTCAAATGTTTGATTTTAATCTGACCGTGCCATTACCAAAAAGATGGTCCTAAGTCTAGTCGCACCTTGCTACCCTCTGAATACTTCGACGCAGGACGAATCATGAAGCTGAAACTCAGCTTGATCAAAGTTCTCACACAAATGAGAAATAAGCTATGAGCAGTAACAATGAAAAAAGAATTACTGTGCCAGGAAAAGACTTGCCCTAGAGAGATGGCACTGGTCTTATTCGTCTATATCTATATAGAAGTAAAATCATGGAAGAAGATCAAGAAGAATTCCCTTGTTTGCACTGAGAAAACAAGGGATAGGATATGCTCAAATATGAGCAGGATATGCTCAAAATTACCTCAGGAGGGTCATCTGATTTTCAAATGTTTGATTTTAATCTGACCGTGCCATTACCAAAAAGATGGTCTTAAGTCTAGTCGCACCTTGCTACCCTCTGAATACTTCGACGCAGGACGAATCATGAAGCTGAAACTCAGCTTTGTAGCCAGTTGTTTCTGTACCCCCTAAACTAATGGGCAGACCAGAAACTGTGCCAGGAAAAGACTTACCCTAGAGAGATGGCACTGGTCTTATTCGTCTATATCTATATAGAAGTAAAATCATGGAAGAAGATCAAGAAGAATTCCCTTGTTTGCACTGAGAAAACAAGGGATAGGATATGCTCAAATATGAGCAGGATATGCTCAAAATTACCTCAGGAGGGTCATCTGATTTTCAAATGTTTGATTTTAATCTGACCGTGCCATTACCAAAAAGATGGTCCTAAGTCTAGTCGCACCTTGCTACCCTCTGAATACTTCGACGCAGGACGAATCATGAAGCTGAAACTCAGCTTGATCAAAGTTCTCACACAAATGAGAAATAAGCTATGAGCAGTAACAATGAAAAAAGAATTACAAATCAAAACGTATGCCTGTTGTGACTGTGTTCACAGGGAGTTTATTCAAAGAAAAGGTGTGAAAGGAAGTTTCCACTATTTCCTGGTGACTTTTCCACTGTTCTGAAGTCCACAGTCACCAGAGATTATCAGATCCTGTGAGAGCGATCACTTCCATGAAACCTCGTCTCAGCTCTCAGACTGAGAACGCAAGCCGACGCAGGGCCCTGCCCTCTCACCATGTGATGGGCTCTTAGCTAAAGTGGCATCTTAATGGCAGACGACTGAGGTCAAAGCAGAATATCGAGCACTGACGGATTAAAACCACAACCGCAGCTTTGTAGCCAGTTGTTTCTGTACCCCCTAAACTAATGGGCAGACCAGAAACTGTGCCAGGAAAAGACTTGCCCTAGAGAGATGGCACTGGTCTTATTCGTCTATATCTATATAGAAGTAAAATCATGGAAGAAGATCAAGAAGAATTCCCTTGTTTGCACTGAGAAGCTCTGCTCCTACAGCAGGATATGCTCAAAATTACCTCAGGAGGGTCATCTGATTTTCAAATGTTTGATTTTAATCTGACCGTGCCATTACCAAAAAGATGGTCCTAAGTCTAGTCGCACCTTGCTACCCTCTGAATACTTCGACGCAGGACGAATCATGAAGCTGAAACTCAGCTTGATCAAAGTTCTCACACAAATGAGAAATAAGCTATGAGCAGTAACAATGAAAAAAGAATTACAAATCAAAACGTATGCCTGTTGTGACTGTGTTCACAGGGAGTTTATTCAAAGAAAAGGTGTGAAAGGAAGTTTCCACTATTTCCTGGTGACTTTTCCACTGTTCTGAAGTCCACAGTCACCAGAGATTATCAGATCCTGTGAGAGCGATCACTTCCATGAAACCTCGTCTCAGCTCTCAGACTGAGAACGCAAGCCGACGCAGGGCCCTGCCCTCTCACCATGTGATGGGCTCTTAGCTAAAGTGGCATCTTAATGGCAGACGACTGAGGTCAAAGCAGAATATCGAGCACTGACGGATTAAAACCACAACCGCAGCTTTGTAGCCAGTTGTTTCTGTACCCCCTAAACTAATGGGCAGACCAGAAACTGTGCCAGGAAAAGACTTGCCCTAGAGAGATGGCACTGGTCTTATTCGTCTATATCTATATAGAAGTAAAATCATGGAAGAAGATCAAGAAGAATTCCCTTGTTTGCACTGAGAAGCTCTGCTCCTACAGCAGGATATGCTCAAAATTACCTCAGGAGGGTCATCTGATTTTCAAATGTTTGATTTTAATCTGACCGTGCCATTACCAAAAAGATGGTCCTAAGTCTAGTCGCACCTTGCTACCCTCTGAATACTTCGACGCAGGACGAATCATGAAGCTGAAACTCAGCTTGATCAAAGTTCTCACACAAATGAGAAATAAGCTATGAGCAGTAACAATGAAAAAAGAATTACAAATCAAAACGTATGCCTGTTGTGACTGTGTTCACAGGGAGTTTATTCAAAGAAAAGGTGTGAAAGGAAGTTTCCACTATTTCCTGGTGACTTTTCCACTGTTCTGAAGTCCACAGTCACCAGAGGGATGCAGATTTCATTTTAAAGCTGGAATTCTCCTACCCGCACTGTCAAAAGTTTCCAAACATGGTTTATAACCAGTGTGTTAATATACTTCACTGATCAGCAAACTTAAGCCATTTGATTGAGGTGTGGTGGACAGGAAGAAACCATCGAGAGCTTTCCGTTTTTATTGTTTCCTCCCATTGCTGTGATAAAGTATTCCAACTTTCTGGGGTTTGAATTTTGGATTTCAAATTATCTTCAAAACATTTTAAAAAACTGCGATTTCATACATTTATTTTGATGATATAGGATCTTTAAAGCAACATAAGCAGTTCGATTTTCGCACAGTCGAAAGAGCAGGGAGTTGTATAGAATATGTACCATTTATCTATATCTAGCATGAGTTCCCTTTTAGTATAGAATTAATGAAATAAAAGATCTTTTAATGATATTCCAGCATGCTGTAATGCACCTGTACCTGTCTGGATGCACTGTAATAACTCTGATCCCAACTAGCGCCTCAGGCCTTGGACACTGAAGGTAATAAAGCATACTGTATGGCCGTCTAACCAGTTCAGAGCGGGGTGCCTCCCTGTCATTTCTCTCCATCCTTATCCCAACTCTGCCTGTGCCACACCCCCCCCCCCCCCGGATGCATTCTTGCAGTACGGAAATCTGCACCGGTGCTACATAACTGCAGGTCCAGCTCAGCTTGCTGACTAGGCTTCACGGCGCACACACGGTCGAGGCTAATGGGGTGACAAGCTGAGGACAAGGCCTGCATTACAAGCGTGGCTCAACGCCACGTTAGCCCAGCACACTCACCCACACATCCCCCCCATACACACTCACCCACACATCCCCCCCATACACACTCACCCACACACACACTCATTGTTATTCAGCACACAATGACTAAAGGACACTTTGTTGCTCCAGTAGGACAGATGTGACGCAGACCAGATATTAATAGATCTGTCCAGCATACAGTAATTAAAGATTTTCACACCTTTCATTTTTTTTTTTCAAATCAAGGCAACTCTCATTAGCTCCCAGACGAATAAGCGATAAATAATAAGTCTTAATCGGTGATCAAAAGTTTAAATGTGGATAATGGTTTAGAAGATGTGCTTAAAAGAATAGTACACCCAAAACATGATTAGCCTTCATTTTCTACTCACCCCCATGCTGAACAACACTCTGGAGTACTTTTTTGATATCTCAAATGCATCTGGAGATCTGGGAGGCTTCTTGCTGTCTGCTGACATTCAAATAATGGAGGTCTATGGTGCCCGAGGCAGAAAGGTCCATAAAAGTCCACAAAAAATGTGTCAATATTCCTCCATACTGCTCATCCAATGTATTCCAAGTGTCCTGATTGGGTAGCGTCCATAATTTACTCGAAACGAAGTCATTTAGAATGTTTTTAGAGCATAAACAGTAGTGTATAGGATTTCCTGAAAGCGCACGCCTGCGCGTTCACGACACGACGGAAGCCGGCAGACCAAACCAGATGAAAGTGCGCATTCAGCGTCTGCTCTGCCGATAATGCAAGCGTAGAAGAAGAAATGTGCTGTTTACCTGTGCAAAGAAAGAAACAACGAAAGAAAAATGTCTGAGGACTTCAGTGTTGAGGAAGAGCAGGAGTTCTTTGCCGAGCTGAATGCGCACTTTCATCTGGTTTGGTCTGCCGCGGTTTCCGTAGACTCGTGAACGCGCTTTTAGGAAATCCTATACACTACTGTTTATGCTCTAAAAACATTCTAAATGACTTCATTTCGAGTAAATTCTGGATGCTACCCACTCAGGACACTTGGAATACATTGGACGAGCAGTATGGAGGAATATTGAAACGTTTTTTGTGGACTTTTATGGACCTTTCTGCCTTGGGCACCATAGACCTCCATTATTTGAATGTCAGCAGACAGCAAGAAGCCTCCCAGATCTCCAGATGCATTTGAGATATCAAAAAAGTACTCCAGAGTGTTGTTCAGCATGGGGGTGAGTAGAAAATGAAGGCTAATCATGTTTTGGGTGTACTATTCCTTTAAGTGCATTATTGATATTATCAGATCAACCACCTAATTCAGAGAATATGCTGCACATTAAAAAAATAATAATAATGAAATGCAAGTGGATTTTACTCCCTAAAAATTTAAATATAAATTTCAATAGAAATCAGAAGGTTCACCTTCAAAATAAAATCTAAAATATAAACCTATAAAATGTTACAAGAATGTAATTATTTAAACTTATGGGCTAAAAAACAGTTCAACTAAAATATCTTTAGTTCAACTTTTTTATTTTCTTTAGTCCAACTGTTTTTTGTTTCTGCATTTTTTTTTTCCTACTTACTTTGATTCTGTTTTATTTTCCTGTATTTTAATCATGTAAAGCACTTTGCATTGTCTTTGTACTGAATTGTTCTATACAAATAAATTTCCCTTGCCTTGCCTTGCCTAATAAAAGTGCAGCCTATTTCAATTTTATAATTAAAAAAACATTAAATAATATTTTTAGGCAGTAAATAAAACAAAAAATTCATATTCACCCTTAAGTTTACAGACAAATTGTATACAGCAGTAATGCATTTGGAAAATAAGAAAAAAAAAAAAAGAAAAAACTTGAAAATAAAACAAACAAATACCTGATATTAAACAACTTCCTGTTGTGAAAAATGCAGCGGTCAGTTATCAAACATCAGGATGGAAAGACAGCAGGAATGAGCTCAAGGAAGCTATACTTGTTCATTAATTTAGAAAAGGCTGTGAAAATATTCTAAAGCTACATGGATTTAATCATTTTGCTGTGGACACTTTTTTTTTTCCCTCTAGTGGGAATCAGCTTCCAATCATCTCATGAAAGAACCTCCTCCAAAGTTGGTGGAATAAAGAGAGAGATGGGGAAAATAAAATAGACATCTCACACTCTGGAGGCACAAGTTAGCATATTAAATGTTCAGCAGTGGAGACACGTTTAACTTTGAAACAGCTGTCTGAGTTTAAAAAGACTGTGTTCACGCCAACAAGCTGGTTTTTGCTTCATGATCAACTGACTGAGAATCAGGCACACTTAACTTGACCTGGATCACAGACTGCAGGACTGCATTCGGACCTCAGAGTTGAAAGAATTTAGAAAACCTTTCCAGAGTCGGACTTCCCACTCAGATACTTTTACAACATGGCAGCTTCTGGCATCATCAACAGAGTGTGTTAAAAACACATTTATTTCACTGGAATTGTAACAGTTCCTCTAAAATAAATGATTCCTGCAGGAGCTGCAAATCTGAACTGAAAGAAGAAGGTGTTTTTTGAATGTGGAAAATACAGCTTAAAACAATGTTGTTTTAAGCGGTAATACAGCAGCTTTCCTGGCCACATTTTAATCCCGACTTCTGACTTTTTTTAACTGGAAATCACAATGACTCTGTGGAAGTGCCAAAATTAAATATATAAATACAGCATTAAATAAATAATTAAATGTGTCAATAATTAATTAAATGTGGAATTAAATAAATAAATGTGTCATTCATTAATTAAAACCACGTCACTAATAAAAAGTGCCACGATTAAATAAATAAATAAATACAGCGATAAACAATTAAATGTGTAATTCATTAAATAAATAAGGAATTAAATATATAAATGTGTCATTAATTTAATAAAATACGTCTTCATTTTATTAAAAAAAAATATATAATTATTTCAGTGTGCATTTAATTATTTCATGGTCCTGTGTCGCAGTGCATCGAAACCATTAAAAGAATCTGTCACTCACCCATCAAAGTTAGGGGGCGGTTATCTAACACCTGATTGGTCACCCTGCACATTAAGGCGAAGCAAATCAATTACAGAGATTCGATTCGCGTTAACCCCGCCCCCTAACTTTGATGGGTGAGTTTGACAGATTCTTTTAATGGTTTCGATGCACTGCGACACAGGACCATGAAATAATTAAATGCACCCTGAAATAATTATATATATATATTTTTTTTTTAATAAAATGAAGACCAATTTTATTAAATAATGACACATTTATATATTTAATTCCTTATTTATTCAAGGAATTACACATTTAATTAATTGCTTATCGCTGTATTTATTTATTTAATTGTGGCACTTTATATTAGTGACATGGTTTTAATTAATGAATGACACATTTATTTATTTAATTCCACATTTAATTAATTATTGACACATTTAATTATTTATTTAATGCTGTATTTATTTAATTTTGGCACTTTTTATCCTCCATAAGAACCAGGTGGAGAGAAGAAAATGTAAGTATTTGGACTGAACATAGGATTAATTTAAATATGATTTGTTGACCATTTTCTTTGTATACATAAAATGTATAAAATAGCATTTAATGCTGGCTTAATATCAAAAATGTTATTTCTGATATTTGGACTGGTTGTGCAAATAAACAGGAGTAATCTGAGATAAAAAAAAAAATAGATAAAAAAAAAAAAAAACATGTATGTGTGGGTGTGTGTGTATTAAATTTTGAAAACATTTTTCAATCATGACCAAACATTTTTTTTTATTTGTTGTCCAGAAGGATGAGAGGGAAAACAAATGATAAAAGTTTGGAGGCTTTTAGAGCACAGCAAAAAAAAAAAAAAAAGTGCATTGACCCGTTTGTGCTGCAGGGGCTCAGAAACACACTGCTGTCCTAATTCCCTGATCTTTGGAGATCACACGTATCAGCAGAGGACACACAGAGGACTGATAATTGTTCTCCGACTCTGGAAGTAACACAGCAGCTGTATGTGTGGATGAAATGACCGACCCCCCCCAATCCCAGTCTCCTTTCTCCTCTCTAACTCTAACCCACTTCATACCAAAACTAATCTCAGTCAGATCAAATCCAGACGTTAAATAATCGTCTTTCTCCCCATAAAGACTCAATTATCTGTCTGCAGTTGTCCAGCGCAGCTTGTTGACCGCCACGTAATCCGAGTCAGATCAGCATTTATCATAACTGCAGCTGTTGGTTTCATCAGACCCGAGTTAATGCCCGTCACTGAATACATCAAGTATTGTCCTTCACTCTTCCATCCTTATAAGACCCCAAGGTCAGCCTCTCCCTGTAATTATCTCTTTATCATTGGGCTGGAGGACAATCACTGTGGCCTCAAACAAACCGTTGATTTTACAACATAACAAATAAGTCACTATAATGTATCTTATATTTTAGTTTCATTATTTGTGCCTAGATTATATTTAATGGGAAAGTGCATCCCTGACTGGAAAGTTTATTTTTGCAGTCATATTAATACAGAAATACTGAATCTTCTTAATATTTTGTTAGATAAGTTTATTTTTCAAGCTTTAAAAGAACTCTGTGACATGTAACAGTGAGAAGCAAATATGTTGGGGCGTTCTTTGTTTTGTTTTTTTACCTGAATGCCATATTTAACTTCAGTTCATGTAATAGCTTAGATAGTTACTCTTTTTCTGAAGCTGCTTTAATTCATGTCTTACCTATTATTTCTCCAATCACAAATAGGTGTGTCGAATTTTTTTGGGGGGTTGGTTATTAGTGGTTTTACTTGATCAACATTTTAATAGAGTTCATCACAGGATCTGAAATGTATTAATCTAATTTTAATCATAAACAACCTAATGAACAAAATAAATCTTAAATTCAAAAACCCATTTTGTACCCAAATTGTTGGATAATTAAATATATAAGCGCAGCAACACAATTAATGGTTTTTAATCCATTATTTACGTTCATAAAAAAGGAAAAGAAATAACAAGGAAATCAACCATTAAATTGGTTGAAACTTTTAATCAAGCCAAGCCACTGTTTTTGGCATATAAGCTTATTTTCCATGTATCCTATAGGCTGATATTGGCATGAGGTTAATGCATTTTAACTCCATTAGATTTTTAAAGTCGTAGGAAAATCCTATTTAAATGTCAAATCATTCTGGCTTAAAAAAAATCCTGTCCTAACATCTGTGGGGGGGTGTGATCTTATGCAGGACAGTTAGTTATACGTCAGCTTGTACACCTAAATTCAGCCAATCATATATCAATGGTCATCTGTCAATCTAATTGTTTCGGTCATAGCTTCTTGATTCATATGTTGCAGCTAAAATACGCAACGGTTGAAATAAGAATAATTTCCTTTCCCATTGAGTTCCGTCCCAGTGTTCACGGGGATGGACGTCTGTGTCTTCTGCAGGCGTAGAGCTAACAGAACTGGCAGCGTTGCGAGGCAAGGGCTCAAACATGTACGGCTGGAAGCCTTCTACACCAAACCAAGCTTCTGCCGCCCTGGCGTCCTCTTCCACAACAACTTCGTCCCGCTTTCCTCCTCTAAATAAAAAATGTATGACGGAGGAGACTCATCCACGACCTCCAACACTAAACTCTCCTCCTCTTGCATGTTTCCGCTGTCCATAGCGTTCCTTGACAGTGTCGTTGCTAAGTGCTACTTGGTCCCAATGTAATTTCCCATTGGGAACCTACTAGCACTAAGTTGCTAACTGGTTAGCAAGATGCTTCCAAGAAACCAGAGGCAACCAAAAGGCTTGTGAACCTTGCGCCAAAACAATCGCGCCATCTTGATAATCAATCAATCACATTTATTTTATTCAGTCTTGTAAAGTCTGGCACCACTCTGGAGAATTCGGAAATGCAATGGTTGTATAGAAATGTATTGTCATGGTGTCATTTTTAAGAAAAAGAAAAAAAGAAATGGTAGCACATATATTAGTAGCCATTCAACATTTCCCCATTTTCGTTGATGGGTCCTTGGCTGGTCTCCCACAATTTGTTTTTAAACATCAATATTTGTACTAAAATATTTTTTTCTGTCATGATTTCTGGACATTAAGATCTAAAGAGAAGCATCATCTCCTGGTCAGACCCTGTAATTCAGTGAAAGGCTGGAAAAATATGCCCACCCACGAGAAGGAGGGGTAACTCCAGTCCGGCTGGAAGTTGGAGGGGATTTTCTGGGAGTTGCAGGGAAGTGGGCTGCTATTTAACAGGCGTTTGACTGGGAAAGGCCAATTTGAATTACTATATTTGGATCAGTTAGACTTATGTCAAACTAATCGGTATCGGCCTTAAAAAAACAGACACAAAAAATATTTTTTAAAGTTTAACATTTGTATACAGAGAAGCTAAAGTTCAATTTCTAATATTGACAAAATTATGACGGTAGAGATGTCCGTTAAGCATTTTTTCCTTTTTGAAACATGTTACACTTGTTAAAGTGACTGGTCTAACCTCCCTTTCCTTCATCTTCCATGTGAAAATGCATTGAACAAGCTCACATATTTTTCTTTTTCAGGTCAGGAAGCAGCATTTTGCAACATTTGTAATTTAACGAGCAATGTTTCGTGCACTTAAAATATAACACTGAGGCTTATTTTCCCTTAAACAAGTTTTTAAGACAAAAAAATCCATGTTGCAGGCAGTTTTACCAGCGAGCTGTTTAGTTTTTCCAGACATGAACTTACTGTGTCAGCTCTGAAGCTCCTTTTCTGGTCTGATGTGGATTGGCTGGAGAATTTGAACAGTAACTGTGGATGCAACATGTGTTTCCCAGAGATGTTTCTTTTTTTTTTACTGGTGTGAAAGAAACAGGGAATTCAAAGGTTCCTGCTCAGGATTCTAATACGTATTAAAGAAACCTTTTTTAATGCATTAAAATCAACAAATTTTTAAAATCAAAATCAAAGCACTAAAGTCCAAGCCTAAGTTAGGGTTAGTTTTGATTCAATATTTAATTTAATGGAAATGTGTCTAAACATATTCCTCCAACTCGGTAACTTGTGCATCAAATAATGCTTTTTATTGCACCGAAATATGAATAGATATGCATTTTTCCTCAGTTTGAATTAATTAATATTATTTCCAACACTTAATTCTTAAACAAATATGAGGACTAAAAAAAGACAAATATTGCAAAAAACATAAATTTGCTGAAACCAAACTTGGTAGAATTTTAAAATCAAAAGCTGCACAATAATCCAGTAAAAATTATGAATACATTAAAAAATAAAATATAAATGGGCAGAAACTTTCTTTATTGTCCTTTGAGGAAATCATTGATTTTGCATCGGTTGCAAAGCAAAATTCGCAAAGAAAGCATTAAAGAACTCAAGAACTCAATACTCATTTCGTACCAAGTTAAACATTAAGATAAAAACCTGAAAAAAGAAAAAGTAAAACCTGAACAACAGCTAAGTTACAGAAAACAGAGCAGATGGAAAAACTGTGCAGACAAATCTTAAAATGCTTGTTTTAGTGATAGTTTCTGGTTAAGTGTCTCTTTTTGGCAGTGGGGGCACAAACACCTGAATCTGTTTGTTTTGTTTTATCTATAAGTGTACAGAAAACAGCTTGAAATACTTTCCTTTCTGTGAGTTGAACCTATAAATGACATAAATCTTGAGTGTCACTCTTTAAATGAGTGAAAAAAGTAAAGAATTTTTTTTCCAAACACCAATTCTCTTTAAATGTACCCATATTAGTAAAGTGGTCATAATGTTATGCATGATCATTGTGTTTATAGATTATCTAAATTCTACCGTTTGGTCCAAGAAAAGTCCCTGAAGCTGATGTAGTGATCTAGAAAATAGTCCCCCTCTGTTCAAAACTGCAGTTCCTAAACTAACATTAGTGACTTAAAAAATGAAGTCCAAAAAAAAACAACTAATCTTAATGTTCAGCTGTCTGGCTTGTTGTCTAATTTGCAGGGCCTAATGAAAAACAGTTGCTGAAAACCAATAAAACACACATCCATCTTCTGGACTGACAGGAAAACCCTCTGCTGAATAATTCCCTCTCAGAGACTCTCGTTAGGCCCAAAGTCTGATCACGTGTTTCCATGCAGATAAAAGCCCAAATGCAACCTCTGAAACGTATGCTTGGAGTCAGCACCTTATCAAATAATTGCACGGATCCCCAAACTGTCCAACCTTCAGCATCAGAGCGGTTCCCTTCCTTCACACCTTCTCGTTTCTCTTCCAACTTCGCGTCCGTTTCAAAGCGCTGAAACTGTTGCAGGCAGCAGATGGCGAGTGGGACGGTGGAGGGATTGTGTTTGTGGTCCGGTGAAAAGACAGATAAGGCAGCTCCAAGGTATCGGATAACCGGCAGGGATCCTCTCCGGTTGTTCTTAACATAAAAGAGACATCTGGGGCTGCTAACGGATTGCTGTTGGTCAGCAGTGTGTGCGGTGAAGGAAACAACATAATCTGACAGACACACAGGAGGACTCAGAGCTTTCTGTTGCTGCTCTCCATCTTGGAGCAAAATCTTCAAAGCTTGTCTGAACGGTACAAAACACAGTCATTCTTCCCTGATGACTCAGTGTTTTAACTCATTCATAGAGCAAAGGACTCCCAGGAAGCCCTCCTCCCAGTCTTGAGCTTATACAACCACTAAATACCTCGTTATCGCCTTGCATGAGCAAACAGCCGTGTCAGAAGACGTTTCATTCTGAGCATTGGTCAAAAAAAAAGACTTAATTATGCATCCAACCAACAACCGCATAATATTAGCCCGCTCCATGCATCCTGCTTTGGTTGTTATTAGCTGCATGGTGCAAAGCAGAGTGATGAATGCAGTCATGCAGGCTCACCAAAACCTCATTAAGACTCTATATAAAAACAAAAATGACTCACTCTACACTATAAAACTTTTTGAAGCACTTTGGAGCTCATTATTAATTATCATTCCCCACTCCACCTGCAGATTAGTTCAGAGGTTAAATCAAATCATTCCTCCTAAAATAAATATCTTTGAAGCTCTTTAAGATGCTGTAGATCTGAAACTGATCTTATTATCCATTTGTTGATCACCTGATATTTTGATTTAGAGACTATTTCTTCTCTAAAAGCTTTCAATGGATTTTCATTCAGATTGGTTAATTTCTAACTTTGAAATGAACAACATTACAACTTTTTGAATTAGTAGATATAGCATGAAGGACTACATGCCACAGCCTCCAGGTTACACCCCCAGCCCAAAGCACTTCAATGCAGGGTCCAATTGATAACCGAGGCCTGTTTGACAAACCAGGTTTAAGAAATTTAGACTCAAATCCTCTGAATTGATCTAGCCTAGGTTAGAAACTGAGCTTTCAGTTTCACAACACTGCTGTATATCAGTTTAATCAACTCTGAGTAGGCGCACTAAGAAAAGCTGTTATTAGCGGAGCCCCTGTTGGACAAGTCACCATGACAACAGGCAAAGGGAATTGCCTATTTCACACCACTGAGATGTAAATGCAGAAAAGCACTCTCCTCTCTGTTGTTTCAGTTGTAGATCACTAAAAAAGTTGAAAAAGCTGAATTGAAAAAGCTTTGTGGATGGGAAGCGAAACATCTTCAAACTTGGAAACAAAGTCCAGTGGATTGTTTTTTGACACTTTTGGAATCCCTAAAAGAAGATTTTCGAAATTACATTTTTGCAGGACAAAACAGAATTTCAGAAAGTTAAAAAAAAAACATGTACCAGTAAGAATTGAGTTTTACTTTTACACTTTTTAATTGGCCGTTTTGACATTTATCAGCTTGACTGAAAATGTATTTATGATATATCAAATACATTTAATCCAAATCAAAATAACACAAATTATTACCAGTAACAATAGGAATATGGAAAGCAAATTCCTTTCTAGAAATCTACAATATTTATTTTAGATACAAGGAGTGTCTTTTTTTTTTAAATGTTAAAGGAATAGTACACCCAAAACATGATTAGCCTTCATTTTCTACTCACCCCCATGCTGAACAACACTCTGGAGTACTTTTTTGATAACTCAAATGCATCTGGAGATCTGGGAGGCTTCTTGCTGTCTGCTGACATTCAAATAATGGAGGTCTATGGTGACCGAGGCAGAAAGGTCCATAAAAGTCCACAAAAAACGTGTCAATATTCCTCCATACTGCTCGTCCAATGTATTCCAAGTGTCCTGAGTGGGCAGCATCCAGAATTTACTCGAAACGAAGTCATTTAGAATGTTTTTAGAGCATAAACAGTAGTGTAAAGGATTTCCTGAAAGCGCGCACCTGCGCGATCACGACGCTACGGAAGCCGGCAGACCAAACCAGACGAAAGTGCGCATTCAGCGTCTGCTCTGCCGATAATGCAGGCGTAGAAGAAGAAATGTGCTGTTTACCTGTGCAAAGAAAGAAACAACGAAAAAAAAATGTCTGAGGACTTCAGTGTTGAGGAAGAGCATGAGTTCTTTGCCGAGCTGAATGCGCTGGTTTGGTCTGCCGGCTTCCGTAGCATCGTGAGCGCGCATGTGCGCGCTTTCAGGAAATCCTATACACTACTGTTTATGCTCTAAAAACATTCTAAATGACTTCGTTTCGAGTAAATTCTGGATGCTACCCACTCAGGAAACTTGGAATACATTGGACGAGCAGTATGGAGGAATATTGACACGTTTTTTTGTGGACTTTTATGGACCTTTCTGCCTCGGGCGCCATAGACCTCCATTATTTGAATGTCAGCAGACAGCAAGAAGCCTCCCAGATCTCCAGATGCATTTAAGATATCAAAAAAGTACTCCAGAGTGTTGTTCAGCATGGGGGTGAGTAGAAAATGAAGGCAAATTATGTTTTGGGTGTACTATTCCTTTAATATTGACAATACAGAAATACATATAAAATACTAATAAAATATCAAAACGACCTGCCACCGTCTGTTGTAACCACATAACATTACTGGGAAAAATACAATTCAATGTATTTAGGTGCAATCATCTTTCAGCAGGTGACAATGAGTAAAAAAATGTTGTTCAAACAGAACCTGTGCATCATCTCATGGGGTTCCTCCTCAGTTTTATTCTATCTCTCATTACACAGCAAATACTAACTGCACAGTAAATGTTGCAGTGTTAAACACTGAGTGCCAATTCACAACAGAAGTCATCTCAAGGCACTTTACAGTTCAACCAGATCATAGAGTCAAATTGATTCAAAGTTTTTTTATCTAAGGAAAACCAGTTGATTGCATCGACTCATTGACTCAAATACAATCCCTCCAGCAGTGGAGTTTAACAGTCTATAAAACTGCATTTGATCTTTACTCTTTTTTAAATCAGTTTAACTGTGATTTTCTACTAATTTTAAAGAATATACGTATATTATATTAATTTTCCTTTGTGATGCAATAATCAACACAAAAAAAAAAAAATCTATCACAGCCCAGAAAAAACTGCTCTTCTGCTTCAGTTAAAGAGCAACAATCCTTCGCTGCATCAGTGTTGGTCCTCATGACTAACAAATCCCACATTTCAACCCTTCTCCTCCTAACGCCAACAAGATTTACATGAAATTCCCATATTATCCGTTTCCCTTATCAAACTGGTCATTTTAAAAGTCCTTTCTCCATTTTGAGAGTCCTATAGAACAATCAGTTAAATCTGATCTGACACTACTGTGATGTTTGCAATATCAAATCAAAGGAGTTTAAGTTCCTTGTGTTGAAATCAGTGAGGCTAAATAATCCTCCTGGGGAATGTGGAAAACATAAAATAAAACCCTTTAATCATGCACCCGCCACTCCAAAAAGGTCTCTGTATTTCTTCTTCTCTAATTGAGTCTCTGAACAGGATAATAATCACCTGAGCCTGCGTGTGTGTGCGTGTGATAGCCTCTCACACGCCTCTTCTGGCTACAGTTCATAATTATACTTGTCATAGAGCAACAGACAAAGCCAAAGTAGCAATGAAACCTTTCAGATCCTCATTTATATTCAGAGCAGACCTTCTTAGTCTCATGACTCATAGTCTCAGAGAAATTTACCCAATAAACTCAATTCAATGAATCCATACAGAAGACAAGAAAAGGTGCAAATAAAAGCACCACCTCTGATTGAAAAACATGTCAGCTCATGCTGTGATGTTCAACTCCAAATAGAAAGTACACTACATTAAATGATTGGATCTCTTATGTTTTCCATTTCAACCTGTTGCTCAGTTATATCTAAAAGTTTTTTTTGACAGATATTGATAAAAACATTTTCTGAAACGATTCTCATTCCTTCAGCTGTTATTTTTAAGACCTTAGTGGAACTGTCTGCAGTACAGCAAAGATTCTAGGTTGATTTGGAGCAAAATGTATTGTCCTTTCAGTGAGAAACAGGAATAGGTCCAATGCTGTTTTCAATGTGGGAGAGGAAGTGGAGGAGTATAAATATCTCGGCTCACCTGATCAGACGAGAAGCAGCATTAAAGCCGTCTAGAAGGGACAGAGCAGACTGTACTTGTTCTAGTAGCTTTGGTTTGTCAGCCTTTGCAGAAAAAACATAGATTTCTACAAGCTTGTCTAAAGGAGAGCAACTTCTTTTGTGATCATCTGTTAGGCCACCAACATTAGAGCCAATTAAAAGAACGAACTGATTAAACTTCCAAAATCAAGCTGCTTAATAAAGTCAGTTCTAAACTCCTTTTGAGACTACTGCAAAGAAGGAGTCTTCAAATTAGGGATAAAACTCAGATTGATCATGATTATTGAACTAATTATCAACTAATCTGCTAATCAAATACAACACCTGCAGTAATGATACACAGACTCTAAAACACACCATTTGCTGAAAGAATAGCCTATATAAAGTGACGATAATCAAATCAAAACTGCATTATAAACTATAATTTTGAAATTTAAATATAAAATTTATTTAAATTTAAGTAGGGATGCACTTAAATTATTGGGATTTTGGCCGATATCCGATATGCTGATATTTTAAAACTCATGTAGCCGATAACCGATATCGATACCGATGTTAAAGCTGGACAAAAATAAGTAGTCATTGAAAATAGCAGTTTTGTTATCCATTTCTGAAAAATAATATACTCAAATATATTTTCATATGCTAATATCAAATTGATTTTTAAAAACGCGGTATCGATCTATTTTACTTTCAAAATCTCGTGAAATTTCATCGTTCTGTTACAAACTCTCGTGAAATTTTGCAAATTCTTGTGAGATTTTGTTAGTAAAATAGATCGATACCTCGTCAATATATCAACATATAAAAATATGGCAAAATTTCGTGAATTTTCGGGGGATTTCGTAGCATAACGATGACATATAGCAATATTTCATTAGTAAAAGAGATTGATATGGTGTTTTTAAATGGCAATATATCAGCATGTGAAGATATTGTGATATTTTAATGTATCAATATTTTTCCCTCGTCTTTAGAAGCTTTTAAGTCTGTAAAAAAGAAGTTTTTGAGAAAGAAGAAGTAGTATATGTATATTTTTTAGACTTTAGAAAATCAAAAGCTGATCAAATATCGGGTTAAATATCGGTGGGGTGGCCGATGTCCGATATTCAGTTTCAAGGCCAATACAGGCCGATACCGATAGGGGGCCGATTATATCGTGCATCCCTAAATTTAAGTTTAAATATATTTTTTATAACAAAAAGTTCTAGTATACATTTTTTCTCCATTTTAAAGTAATAAAAATATGCAATTAAGGCTTTTTGTATATTTCAAATGTTTATCTAGAAATGTTGATTTTCTAAAAGTACGGTTTACATGAGTGATTTAATCTCAACGGTCTTTGTCGACCAAAATATCACAATAAAGTACAGTAAAAAAAATATTACTTTACATTTGCCAATGAATAATCAAACAAGTAGCTGCAAAATAAAATGAAACAAAAAATGAATCCCATCTCTATATATATATAAAAAAAAATTAAGTGAACAATTCATCTTTAGGCTTAAAGTATTCTTTAACATCAAACATCTCAGTAACCATTGTGTTAAAAAGCAGGACTCTGGTACAGACCAACTGTCATGTTCTTTGCTCCTGCTCACCTTTCTAATTGGTCCAGCGGCTTATAAACGCCGATCATTTCCACCTTCCTCTGCTATTTATGTTGTTTGCTTGCCTTCCATCGGCGCCAGGTTATTAGAGCAGTTTGGTGAGATTTAAGTCTAGCGTTCTGAATTTTGTTCCGTTTTCCTGATTGTGAGCAGTTTCTGCCTCGTGGATCTCGAGTTCTGCTTCACCCCTGTCTAGGGATGGGAATCGAAAACCGGTTCCTGTTCAGAACCGGTTCCGTATTTTCCGATTCCATGGCATCGTTTGGCAGCTCGCTGAACGATTCTTTTTTCGATTCCCGCAGCACCAGAGCCTAGAGCGCCGGCTCTGGGGAGCACGGCTTACGTCACGTTTTTTACGTACGTTACGTAAGTTACGCAAGTTACGCAAGTTACGCAAGTTGGAAGAACTATTCGAGGAGGAAGACAACGAGCTGCGGTCACTTTGTGAATCAAAGCCCCGTCTTTCCTTAGCCCAGAGGGTACATCAGGAAATCCAGCTCTATAAAAGCTTGCCCTCCATCCCCTGCAGGGATAGCGGCACACTGTGGTGGTGGAACAAGCAAGATACGCTGCCCTTGCTATCTGGACTGGCTGAAAACTACCTCTGTGTGCAGGCTTCCTCCATCCCATCTGAGAGGGTGTTCTCCACGGCTGGAGACACCATAAGCCCTGAAAGATCCCGTATCCTTTCAGAAAAAGCAGATATGCTCATCTTTCTGCAAAAGAACTGTTAATTTTCCCTACTACTGTTTTATAATTAGTATTTTTTGTTATTTAAAATAGGTTATTATCCCATAATTTGTTATTAGACATTGTTGGTTATTAAGTTTGTTCTTGTATTCATTTTTAATTTAAACACAGATGTTACTCCAGTTTCACATTTCCTGTGGACATCTTGATCTTGTTGAGTTTGTAAGATTGTGCAATAGTTAAGTAAACAAAGTTGATGCTGATAATCAAACTGTTTGTTCTCCTTTTTTCCCCAAATTGGAATCGAAAAAAGAATCGATAAAGAATCGAATCGTTTCATAGAATCGAAAAGGGAATCGGAATCGTGAAAATCTTTTCAATTCCCAACCCTACCCCTGTCTGCTCTGTTAGACTCCCACTGTTCTGGACTGATCAAGGACATTGCCTGTGGTCAGCGTTCATGGGGAAATTGAACGCACTCATCATACACACACAATAAATGTCAGATTGCCTTCATGTGACTGCGCCTCTGATGTGACCCTCTGCTCAAATGTTTGTCTTATGTTACATGTGATTTTTATGTGCAGAGTTTTTTTTTTGACATCTCAAACTGTATCCTGTCAAGGATAAAGTGTGAAATATGCTTTTTTTTCCCCTCTCAATGTAGCTCCCATCTTTCCAGACATAAAAGGCAGCGCTATAGGTAACCGCCTGGAACCTGGGAAGCCAGGTAACCGGTAGGAACCTGGCAAGCCATAAGAATGCGCCGTTCTGCCGAATGGCAGCATTCTGTGGCACGCATGGCCTCAGTTAATCCGTCCCCCCCTCTCAGCCCCCCCACCCAAATGTATGTGATGTATTTTGATGAACGGTTGTACTGAAACTCAAATTGCGAATGCAATGTAAATTGTAGTTGATTGATTGAAATCCATTTACTGAATAAACCTCAAATTCCACATTAGACATTTCTTGCAATTGAATATATAAAACTTTGCAGAGATTGCATGAACTAACTATTGCCCTCAGTCTGTCCTGTGAGCTTCTGTTTGCAGCCATTTTGGAAATCTGCATAATTCAATTAAATTCAGTTTATTTATAGAGCGCCAATTCACAACACACGACATCTCAAGGCACTTTTCAGTTCAACCAGATCATACAGTCAGCGGATTGCATCAACTCATTGACTCGAAGGTAATCCTTCACACTAAGCATGCTTGTAGCGACAGCGGACAGGAAAAAAATCCCTTTTACAGGAAGAAAACTCCAGCAGAATCAGGCTCAGTGTGAGGCAGCATCTGCTGAGGCTGACTGGGGTTCAAGGAGAAGCAGAGATACAAAAGGCAACTGTCAACCAGCTTCACAGGTTGGGATAGAAGAATCAGAAATGCAAGCACTGTTGTAAGTTTAATGTTATCCAGCAGATACCATCTTTAACAACTATAAGTTCCACAGATTCTAAACTTCAGCAAACTATAGCATCATAGAGACAAAAAAATTTTTTTTTTTACTATTATTATTTTGCTCCTAAAGTCTGCATCCAAAAGTGTTCTGTATATATTGAATAATAGACTGGACATCCTGTGGAAGTATTCAAAATCCTAGAAAAAAATTTTAAGAAATGATCCTGTAATTTCTCTGTTAAGTCCTACAGATTAAAAGGAAATTCGGTCAAAGCAGCGTTAGCTCCCCGGCAGTGGACTGTAGGCTCTGATAAAATATAAACTTTAAGACAAACGTATAATGGTAGCTCAATCTTTTTAAATAATATAAAACACAGAAAGGTAAGCAATGGTTTGCAATGATCCCTGTAAAGCATTTGAAAAGTTTTTCTCATATGGAGACAGATTTCAATAAAGTATAGTGGAGTAAAAATTAACAAAATTCTTAAAGTGTCATACTCCGGGCTGTATCCGGGTGCAGGCCAGGTTTTCTCTCTCTCTCTCCTCAGCAGGGATGGACGGGCAGGTGCACTACATCTGAGCTGATCACCACCCTTCTTAAGGAGCTGGAACCAGGAGGAGGGCGTCAGGTCGTTAACGCCACTGCAGTAGTACAGACCTAACCCAAACCTTGTCCTAGAGATTCTAAAACCCTTGTCTAAATCCTGCTCTGAACCTTGTCTTGCAGAACCCCCGTTTCTGACCCCTGGACCCAGCCGTGAACCATAGACCTTGGATCCCCCGTCTGAAAACAACCAGGAACCAGAGAGGGTTCTCGGGTTATCCACCGCTCAGCCCTCCTACCTCCCTGTCCACCCTCGAACCACCAACCAGGGAGAGAGTACTGGTCTGCACTCGGACCACCGGGGACACTCCCCCCAAGATCGGACCACAGCCTCTCTACAGTGAGTGTCAGCCAACCATAATCCTCCAGCAGCTATTTCCTCACATTCACCAGTCTAATCTTCTCTGCAGAAGCCCAGAAGAACCTGAGCAGACCTTACAGCTTCCAGTTCACATCCACTATCTTGTTTTTCAATAAACCTCTTAAACCTTCACCTGCCTCTGTAGTTGCTCTCGTCCAGAGTCACCTTCAATTATGACATAAAGTGCTGTTGTCTTCTAAGCTAAAGCAGTTCAACAACAACACAGCTTCCAGCAATACAAGTTTTTGGCACCCTGCTATAAATCCTCATTAAGAAAGGATTTACTTTTGTTATATTAAAGTAGTTCAATTAGTTTCAAACTTAAACTGGACATGAGCACCAAACAATCAGCTAAAGTGAACAATCCCATCAGATGAAACTGATTGTCTTCCCATCTAAGCCCGAGAGGGAGGAAAACTAGAAAAACTACGTTTTGAACTAAAAGCACATGAAGGACCAGGAGAAAAAGCCATTTCCTGTCTGCAGAGGGAAGTGACCAGAAAAGGAAGAGATTCGGCCCATTGACAGGATATTAACGGCTGCTTCCGCTGATTTAGTGCTGGAGTGTGTCGTAGATTGATGGGGACACCTTCTCTGTGAACTCAAGCATTCGGTGGCTTCATTGTAAAGAAATTAAACTTTTGCAATAGAGTCATTTTGGCAGGTCTAATGGACCCCAAGAGGCCCAACTGGAGCAGAATATAAATGACAGACAAAAATATGAGATTCCTGACTCCAAATGTCACGACAAACATTAGACAGTCATGTAAATTAACAGAGTCAGAACGGTAGATGAGAAATTACCCAGCTTAATATTTGAAGGATAAACACATAGAGCAAATATAGAAAGAATCTTCAGTACTTTTCCCCTCTTTATTCATATCAAAAGGAAATAAAAATAAAGTGAGCTTTTGTGTATTCATCCCCACGCTCAAGGAAAGCAGATTGAGTTCCCACCCTAATAATTAAAGGAATTCATAAATATTTCACATCATAATTACAATGACAAACTGAACAAAGACGCGGTAAAAAAATACCAGTTATATATTTATTTTTCTGCAGGAGACGAACAAAAAATGCAGCTGATGAAGGAAAGAAGGAGCTGAGAAAACATTTTTGTTTACAGATGTTTTTGCTTAAAGGAGGAATAGGTGAGAAATTTACTATGAAATTAACAAAAATCATTCTTAGTTCTTAAAGCAACATTTCCTATAAAAGGTGTAATGTCACTGCATTTGCCTAAACGAAAAAGGAGAAGAAAAACATTTGAATTTGATAAAACTAAGTTTTATACACCAGGCATCCGCTCCGAATTTTGATTTTTCTTTTTTAGCCTAAATAGAATTCCAGCACCTTGTTTTCTAAACAGCATCACAGCATTTAAGTAAGGTCTATTCATTATATAATTTATAATGAGACTGTAGAGGCTAATAGTATAATTTCCATGACTAATATTAGTATTGATAAGGAAGCTTACTTGAGTATCCATCATTTTAGTAACGCTGTTCCAGTCTTTTCCCTCTTGGAATCTGTTTTTTTTTTTTTTTTGTTTTGCAGTTTTTTCTACACTGGATTCATAATTTATAATAACACTTCGCTGGGAGGTGCTAACTGGCACAGCCTTGGTAGCCTACTCCCTTGTTCACATCCTGAGTACCTCCATTGCTTTTGTAAACACAAAAGGCTTTATTTAGTAACAATCTGAGCGAAAATGAAGCATAAAACAGAAAAAACTGTCCTTAAGAGAAACTTTGAAATCAACGAGAGTGATTTACTGGAATATAAATTCAACAAATGTCATAATATGACTATGCACTTTTAAACCATCTTCTCTCTCCATTGACAACTTCTTGTTCAAGTTATCTTTTTTTTCAAACCTAAAGGTATAGTTCAAAACTACCTTGCTGCAGAGTGTGTAGCTCCTGTTCACTTCCTGGTTCCTCAGCCAATCTTATGAGAGTTCCCATTGTTTCCAAAACAAAGCTCAGTAATTGGCATTTTATATTTGTAAAAACAGCAGCAGTCTGCAAACATGGAAGCCAACAAGAGAGGCAACCAAGAAATGGTCTCAACAATAACAGAAGCCTCAGCATCTTTCAAGTGTTTGTCGTTTTGAAATGCTCCGGGTCAATATTACTTATTGCTCTTTTAAATCTCAGAGCAATCCTTTATGTTGTAAAATCTCAACAACAGCACAACAGAAACAACGTAAGAAAATTATACTATGGTCCTGCTGGGTCAGGATCAGTGCATAATCATCTGACAGGATGAACTTTTAAAATTCTGAAGCTAAAAAATAATAGATACAGAAATGTCTCTTTATGTACAAAGTTGAGACAGACTTTATTTCCTGGTTTATATTAAAGAATTGCAGCTGCAATGCAGCCAGACACGATTCTACAGAATATTGAAGCAGGACGACTAACATTGTGGGAGTAGCAGCCTAGTAGTTAGGGTATAAGAAAGACCCTTAATCCTACACTGCTCCCCGGGCGTCGCACAATGGCAGCCCACTGCTCCCTAAGGGGGTGTGTGGGGGTTGCCCTGTACTTGTGACAGTGTAATGATAATAAAGCTGAAAACAAAACAAAAAAAAATCAGGCAGTCATGCAAAATATATTAATATTGATGCATGTAGTGATACTAATATGACCTGCCATGTGTCGGTTCAAAATGGATCCCAGATAATTGGGTCAACTATCCAGCTCTTGTGTTTTATTAAAACAAGTTGATCAATTTCTGCATTGAATGAAACTTGTCTGTAGTAAATTAATGAAATACAGTCCACTCACTTTTTAAAATCTATTAAAAAGTTTAATTGAAAGATTTTGTAAAGCATTGTAAATCCAGCAAATGTACTCAGTTGAGATCATAAAGGTGATCCCTGATAAAAATGAAGAAAAATTAAAAGGAAAGACGATAAAACCGCAATTAACAATGAGAAGTATATACCTAAGAGACTTTTTTTTTTTTTTTTACCGTTATTGACCTGTGAATATACTGAGCTATAAAACTACACAGATCTGAATTCAGTAAAGGTTAAGCAACAAGAAATCTGCAAAAGCTATTTTATTCTGTACAGAAATTTAAAAAATCTAGTATTTATCTTTTTAGCTGCAGGAAAATCTCTAATTTATGCAAGTGATGAGTTTTACAAAAAAAAAAACATGAGCTTAGAGCACATTTATAAAAAGGAATACTGTAATCAGTATTCAAATTTATTTATTTGTTTTAATCAAATAAACAAATAAATAAATAAAAAATGTACAAAACTACATAAATCTTCCAAACATCTTGCTGAAAAGCCATCAAAAGGTCTTTTGGATCAATCTCAAACACAGACCATTTCTGCAGCTTTACAAAAACCATCTCATGGAATATTCCTCCTCTCAGGTGAATCTTTGCCATAAATCACATCAAGACTTGCATCCTGGACATAAATTCAAGCCGACAAGATTATCTAGCAGATATAAAGGCGTCACAGGACAGAACATACCAAGAGATATAACCTTAGCAAAGTGGTTATCTAAAACCCTTAACTTTTGGTGATAAGATCAGAAATGTTGGAAAGAAAAACCCCAAACATAAATTTGTTTAGTTTCCTAAAGCAGAGGGCAAACTGGGCTTCTGTGTTTTCCTTTATATAGCAACTCTTCTCTCACACCGTTTGTTGGGCTCAAGGTTAAATCTTGCATTTGAGCTTTAAATGCTGAAGGATGGACAGAACAAACAAACTTTAAGAAGAAATCTAATTTCCTTTAAGCTTCTCCAAACTGGAATGATGAAAGCAAACTGTTTTAATGATTTTCACTTTTAATCAATTAAACATGCAGTGGGCTTAAACGTATAAATAGCAACAGGCGGATATTTACTGTGTCATTTATCTCTGTCCTGAAAAATTTTCTTAAATTGGTAAAAATGTTGCCAATTCTTACAATGGTTTATTCCCATTAATGATTACAAAAACTATGGGACTGTGTCACCATTTTTCTCCACTAATGGCTCTATGACAGCATCAGTATTGATGAATTCAAGAAAATAAACATGAAACCCAGTGTCTGGGTTCTGTCCTTTGTTTTGGTTTATTTTTAGTGTCTCTGTAATTTGGTGTCTTTGTATTTGTTTTCTGGCAGTGTTGTGTTTCTGTGTTATTCTCTGTTGACCCCTGTGCCAGTTTATTTCCCCCTTGGCTCCTTTCTAGCTGCTTCTCCCCATCCCGCTCCCAGTTAACAGATTACTTCACTCTGTCTTCCAGATATTATCCTCCTTTGCAGTTCATCAGTGCTGGTTTCTCTTCATTGTGTTTTCTTTCTGGCATCTCCTGTTTTTTTTTTTTTTTTGGTGTTCTGTGTTATGTTTTTGGACTTTTCTTCTGTTGTCTTTGGATTTTGATTAAATCCCATCTCTCCCTCCTCAACTCTGCATTTGGGTCCTCAACAAACTTTCACTTAACCTTGACACCCAGTTGATGTGGACACATCACAGCTTTTATTTGACTGGTGCCCTGAAGAAGAAATGGGTGGGTTTTAATACGAGTATTTATTTTTGGTGGGCATCGACAGCACAAAGATGTAGCCATTGATTTTAAAGAATATGATTGTGTCACTTGTATAAATAAATTAGATTTTTTTTTTAATAGTGTGCAATAAGAATAATTGTCTTGATGCCAAAAAGAGCCCAACAGATTTTACTTTCACAAATGGGGCAGTCCGGCTATCGCCATAGTGTTCCGCTTCAGTTATGCATATAAATAGCTTTATTATAATTATGCAGGGAGTATTACAGATTATATGGACACTGCAATGTAAGTAGAACAGGAAAGGAAAAAAGAGAAAAAGGAGAAAAGATGATAGAAAGAAGGGATAAAAGGAAGATAACGATAAAACTTTTCTAATTGCATCTTTCCTCTGTATCAGTCTCTTCAGGTTGACTTATCTGAAATCAGAATACATGGTCAATTGGAATTAAAATGTTTCATCTAAACATGTCAGTCAGAATATTTTAAACAGAATGTTTCCATCACACATTTTCGTCCGATCAGCGTGTTTTATTCCAATTACTTTTGTTCATATAAATGCGACAACCCATTTGGATTTTGTTTTTCGGTTCAATGTGATCGTGAACATTTGCGAATGTAGGCATAGTAAATAAGTGATTTTGGTACAATGCAAATTTAGTCAAAGAAAAAAAAAAACTAAATGATAGTAATTGTTGGATCTGAATCAATAAAATAAAATGGAAAATAACCAACATTCTTATTTATAATACTTCTAGTCAGTATTCATATCAACATTGTATAGATATGTTTGGTAATGGAAAGGTTATCCTTTGCTGAGGCCTTTAAGCTTTTCATTAAACATGTTCCAGTTCAGAAGCTTTATACAGAAAAATGTGGTACGGGAGCTTTATTCTGACTCATATTTTTCATGGTGTGAGTATTTGAACCTCTGTCTATAAATCTCACCCAGTCTAATTAGAAAAAGAACTTGTGCACTAAATTCTAAATGGATGCCTCGAAAGATTCAGAAAAGGTCAAGAGCTAATATGACACTCCTGCTCTTCATAAGTGTGAGTAAACATCTGGATAAGAGCCCTTATATCTTTCTCTTACTCTGATCTATAACACCCCTCAGAGTGCCGTCACATTGCTATGCATGACAGATAGGACACATATCGAAAAAGAAGATACGGGACGCTTTCAGGTTTGTCCTGCTGGGAAAGTTTTCAAAGCGTGTGCAGCTTGTCCATCATTTCCCTCTTTCTCCTGTCAGACTTTTAAATCGGTCAGAGTTATTTCTCCTGTTACACCCCCCACCCTCCCCCCTCGCCTCCACCACGGTGAGAGCAGTCAGCTTGACGAATGATTGAGTCTCCAGTTTGTCTACTTTATTTGACAGAATAATAAAATAAGTAGATACAGAGTGACTATATATATTTAAAACAATTATCTAGGTCAGTAGGAAAGTTTAAGATATCTTAACTGAAGAGGGTACCTTAAACTTTTACAGCTTTAGACAAGCAGTAGCCAAGCAGTAAGAAATATGTTAGGAAATGCATCCTAATCTATTTTAGTTGGTATTATTAAAAAACTAAAACTCCAATCAGATTAATGGTTTAAGCTTCTATTAGGCAAACATTGAGGTAACAGACATGTAAAATTATGGATGCACTGATGGGAAAAATTTGAGCCAATACTTCTTATATTCCTGCTTTGGCTCATAACTATGGAAGGCTGTTTCCGCCACTCTGGAAAAAAATAAAAAAATAATCTCACTATAATGAGATGCTAACTCACTATAGTGAGATGCTAACTCACTATAATGAGATGCTAACTCACTATAATGAGATGCTAACTCACTATAATGAGATGGTAACTCACTATAATGAGATGGTAACTCACTATAATGAGATGGTAACTCACTATAATGAGATGGTAACTCACTATAATGAGATGGTAACTCACTATAATGAGATGGTAACTCACTATAATGAGATATTATATTGAGATACTGAGATAGTATCTCAATATAATGAGATGCTAACTCACTATAATGAGATATTATATTGAGATACTGAGATAGTATCTCAATATAATGAGATGCTAACTCACTATAATGAGATAGTATCTCACTATAATGAGATACTAACACATTATAATGAGTTAGCATCTCATTATAATGAGATACTAACTCACTATAATGAGATACTAACTCACTATAATGAGATGCTAACTCACTATAATGAGATGCTAACTCAATATAATGAGATAGTATCTCAATATAATGAGATGCTAACTCACTATAATGAGATATTATATTGAGATACTGAGATAGTATCTCAATATAATGAGATGCTAACTCACTATAATGAGATAGTATCTCACTATAATGAGATACTAACACATTATAATGAGTTAGCATCTCATTATAATGAGATACTAACTCACTATAATGAGATACTAACTCACTATAATGAGATGCTAACTCAATATAATGAGATAGTATCTCAATATAATGAGATGGTAACTCACTATAATGAGATATTATATTGAGATACTGAGATAGTATCTCAATATAATGAGATACTAACAAATTATAATGAGATAGTATCTCAATATAATGAGATGCTAACTCACTATAATGAGATGCTAACTCACTATAATGAGATGCTAACTCAATATAATGAGATAGTATCTCAATATAATGAGATGCTAACTCACTATAATGAGATATTATATTGAGATACTGAGATAGTATCTCAATATAATGAGATGCTAACTCACTATAATGAGATAGTATCTCACTATAATGAGATACTAACACATTATAATGAGTTAGCATCTCATTATAATGAGATACTAACTCACTATAATGAGATACTAACTCACTATAATGAGATGCTAACTCAATATAATGAGATAGTATCTCAATATAATGAGATGGTAACTCACTATAATGAGATATTATATTGAGATACTGAGATAGTATCTCAATATAATGAGATACTAACAAATTATAATGAGATAGTATCTCAATATAATGAGATGCTAACTCACTATAATGAGATGCTAACTCACTATAATGAGATGCTAACTCAATATAATGAGATAGCATCTCATTATAATGAGATACTAACTCACTATAATGAGATGCTAACTCAATATAATGAGATAGTATCTCAATATAATGAGATGGTAACTCACTATAATGAGATATTATATTGAGATACTGAGATAGTATCTCAATATAATGAGATACTAACAAATTATAATGAGATAGTATCTCAATATAATGAGATGCTAACTCACTATAATGAGATGCTAACTCAATATAATGAGATGCTAACTCAATATAATGAGATAGTATCTCAATATAATGAGATAGTAACTCAATATAATGAGATAGTAACTCAATATAATGAGATAGTATCTCAATATAATGAGATAGTATCTCAATATAATGAGATAGTATCTCATTATATTGAGTTAGCATCTCATTATAATGAGATCTTTTTTTTTTTCTTTTTTTACAGAGTGTCGGAAACGGGCTTCCATACATAACAGATATTTACTGACATTTCCCTAAAATGTCAGTAAATATCAATTTTAGCTGAATGGTTTTTAGCTCAACCATTCAGCTAAAATTGTTGCATTGCTGCAGTTAGATGGCCCACACAAAACTACAATTTTCCAACTTAAGATACAGACATACTAAAACTGCAAAGGAAACAAATCTCTGTTTTTAAAAGTCAACCTAGTTTTACGCATGGTTTCAATGCCAATATTTTAAGATTTGACTAATAACAGTGTTAAAGCCAATATGTCATGCAACCCTGTTTTTCAAATTACTACTAACAAATAATTTAAGATATTTTTCTGCCCTATAAAATGAAGAATAATTTGCTAAAGTGTAGTTCTGTTTTTTTTTTTATCTAGCTAAAACCCTGAAGGCTGATCAATATTTTTGTGGAGGGGGGTAATTATTGGTTTTTGCCTCATTTATTGAGTTTTAGACCGGCTCAAGTTGTTGTGTTTTTGTGTGCGTTTTACAGCAGCTTACCTCAAAACGAGATGATCAGGGCTTTGTAAAATTAAAACAAATGAGTTTTTTTATAAAGCAATGACAAAACACTTTTCCCTTTCTTTTACTTTGCAAGTGCAGCTCAGATGAAACTTCGCATCATTCACCACCTTTACCTCGCTCAGCTTCGTTTCACTCCAGAGCCGCCCTCTACATAAAAATAATGAGGAAATCCTCCCTTGAGCTGTGAAATTTGAGTTTGGTGTGAATGTACATTAAGTGTTCTGCAGCCAAATTTGTGTTAAATATTAATGATAACTCATTGACCAAGAAGGAGAATCCTAAAATGTGATTAGTTTAAAATTTGACATATAAGCTAAAGCTTACAATTATGGCAGGGAGGACTTCTGATCAAGATTTAGATCTAATCAGCTGAGATAAATATAGAAAAGCATTGATCAGAGAAACTATAAACAGGGAACTAGAAATATAGATAAGTTTAAAAAGAATAGAGGTTAATGGGATTTTTCTACTCAGAACAAGATTGTTTTCTTTGGCTGCTTTCTTGCTGATTCATTACTTAGAGAAAAGGACTGACTTTAAATCTCTGCATCCTTGCTTCTCCACAAAGAATGAATCATTCACCTTGTTTTCTCTACACCCTAATCTTTTGATCAAGCTTAATCCGTTACCCTGGACTCACTGACTGATAGGAGTGGAGTTTCTCTCAGATTTAGTATCTGAATCTTCCAGCTAAATTCAGTCGTCTCTCTGTTTCTCTCATCTGTGGTTCCAGGCTTGGTCCCTGTTCCCTGAGCCAACATAAGGGTGGGATGCTACATCCAGCATCATTCCCCTCCGATTATCCACCAAGGGTCAAACAGGAAACACCCCCAATGGAGAACTCCTGTCTTGCCAGGGGCTCCTGACTTTTTTATTTTGCAGCCCTCAAACATCAATGGCTTCTGGCCAGAGATCCTTTTTGCAAACCAGCGACAATGCTACAAATAGTGTTGTGCCAATGCCATTTTTTTGCCCCGATACCAATACCTGGCTGTTCAGTATCGGCCAATACCAATATAATATCAATACCATCTGTTTGAAATTTATGTGTGTGTGCATATATGAATAACTGCATACTACTTGGATGTAAAATAATTGGCATCATGGCTTCGTCAAGCTGCTGCCTACCTTTGTGAAGCAGGAAAAAGACTAATACAAAGTGAATCTAGCAGAACTTGTTATTGCCTACCTGGAATGGTTGACAATATATATTTTGTGTATATTTTCATGAGGAATCTGTTGTGCCAACGCCATGAAATAAATATGAAGTGTAATAATAAAATGCATATTAAAAATAACTCGCTTTTAAAAATGATTCAATCATCTGAAAGCAAATGTAATTTAATTGAATATTTCATAATTCAATGGTACAATTTCAAATTTAATTAAACATGCATTTATTTCACGCTAAATTTATTAATGTCATGGTAAATTATTTTGCCCATTTTAACCCTCCAATAATTTTAATATGATTACTCTTAAAGTTAGAAAGCCAGAAAGAATCCAATCAGCCAAGATGGTTCCCCTGCCTTATGTTTTTGTTACAAATTAAAACTCCTTTGGATCCAGGCTTGGTCCCTTTGAAGTCATCTTAGTGGCCCGAGGTGCTACCATAAGTCAGGCCAGTATACTAGGAGATGTGGAGGAGGCCGTAAGAGGACAACAACCCAGCAGCAGGTCCGCCCTCTCCACCTTAGTTCAAGGAAGATCACTACCCTGCAAAATGACCTCCAGCAGGTAGCAACTGCGCATATATCTGCACAAACGGTTAGAAACTGATTCCATGAGGATGGTATGAGGGCCAGACGCCCACAGATGGGGGTCGTTATCACAGCCCAACATCGGGCAGGTGCTCTGCATTTGGCAGGGAACACGAGGATGGGCAAATTCGCCACTGGCGCCCTGGTGCTGTTAGCATAAGAAAGCAAGTTAATATTGATCACATGTATAAAACGTGAGAGAGTCTGGAGACACTGAGGAGAGTGATATGCTGCCAGCAACATCCTTCAACATGAAGGTGTGGGGTGGAATTATTTGAAGGGCCTCACAGCCCTCAATGGGCTCCCCAGAGGTAACATGACTGCCATTAGGTACCGAGATGAGATCTTCTGACCCCGTCAGACCATATGCTGGTACGGTTGGCTCTGGGTTCCTCCTAACGCAGGACAATGCTAGACCTCATGTAGGTGACACATGAAGTGTGTCGGCAGTTCTTGCAGAATGAAGGCATTGAAGCTATGGACTGGCCTGCCCATTCCCCAGACCTGATTTGGATTAAGGACATCTGGGACACCATGTCTCCATCCATCCACTAACGTCAGGTTGCACCGCAGACTGTCCAGGAGTTGGCAGATGCTTTAGTCCAGGTCTGGGAGGAGATCCCTCCTCCTAAGCAGCATACCCAGGAGTTATAGGGATGTCATACAGGCACATGAAGGCAACACACAATACAGAGCCTCATTATTCCCTGCTTTAAGGACAGGACATTAAAGTCAGATCAGTTTGTAGTCCATTTTTCCACTTTCATTTTTTTCTGCAACTCCAAATGCAGGCATCCATTGCTTAATAAATTCAATTCATGATTTTTGTGCCATGTCAGTACATTCAACTCTGCACAGAATAACAAGCTCAATGAGATTACTTTATTCATTCTGCTCTAGAGTGTGTTATTTTAGTGTTCCCTTTATTTTTTGAGGTGTCTATGTTATAAAATAGCATAAATTCTACAGAATAATTCAGATGACCATTAAAACAGATTTTCTCTCCTTTTTTGTTGTTTCTTTATGCAAGATTTGCTTATTTAATAAGGCTCTAAATAAGGTTAAATCGCATAAAGAATAAATGTCAAACTTTCCTATTGGGACTCACTGTAGAATGGGTGTATGGGCTCCATGTATCCTTGCAGATGGATTCTCTCTTCCTAGAGCGAACTTTGAACTGGTTTACCCAGCACCTTTTCATTAACTTCTACTCTGTTGTGTAACATAGACTGAGATGTGATTGGGACATAAATTGTTTTATCCTGAAGGAGAGACTCTTCTCTCTCTGACAGCCACAGGCTGTGTTTCTCTCTTGCTTTCTAATTTGATTGGTTTAAGACCTAAGGAGGGTGTAAGGAAGGAACAAAATGATACTAGAAGAAAGGAGACGGTGTAGCGGCAGATAATATAGTTACATGGAGGGATGCCTTTCCTCTTCATTTAGAACCACAGAAAATAAACAGCAGTCATTCTTTGAACCAAGCTGGCTTTATCACAGAGCAGCGAAAAGGCCCATAAAGAACAGCAGGTTTAAATATAGATGACTACCTAGGCAGTCTAAATTTACAGGGCCGACACCAGCTGTAAGGAGCTGCCGAGGACATTGACATGCAAAGGCTTGGCCGGGTGTCGGAGGAATATGGGAGCCGATCAGCTCGGAGCCGCTCTGCAGAGCGCTAATGGTGAGCGTGTTGATTAGATGGTAGGGGGAGCGAAAGAAATCCTGTTAGACTGCGAACTGATCCACAGCCCGGGGCTGGTTCTGTCGCCGTCACAGAAGGCCCGTCTGGTTTGACATGAAGGTGCAGACTTCCACTCGGTTCTTGCAGGGGAGGATTAGTGATTGTTAAAAACGTACTTTGCATCTTAATTCAATGTTGTTTTGGCACTTAGACTTCAGTCATCTCTACCTGTTAAAAAAAGGAAAATGTTTCTCATCTTCTCCTGCTACATCTAAGCAAGATTTAAGTGTGGGGAAAATTATGTCTTAAGTTTGTGATGATTAAAGTTTTTGATTAGTATTTTCTGCCTGAGAAAACATGCAAACTAACCATGACATCTTACATTAACTCCTCTGTTTTTTTTTTGTTTTGTTTTTTTTATCCATAATAGCCGTCTCCAGATTTCCAGAGTTAAAAAAACATATCCCTTTGGAATAGATTCTATAAAAATTATAAACGTTTAGCCAATGTTTGATTTTACTGCTCAACTGAGACAAATATTGTTGGGTTCAGAAAATGTAGGTTTTTGTAAAAGGAAGAACTGAAATACACAGTAAGGGATTTTTCATACGGCTTCTGCAGAAGGAGAGACAGTTGAACCCCAGACTCAAACACACCGTCTCACACTGGACCTCCTCCGCAGAGCGTTTTATTAACAGAACATGACACATGGTTACAAACAGAGTATTGTTCTGACAGAACAATTGATCAGTTCATAAAGACAGGATGTTCCACTAGAATGACAAGGCAGGATGGTCAGAAGACACAGTGGAGCATCCCCTTGCACAAATGTTTCATAAGCACACATTAATTTTATAATCATCATTGAATAAGCCTAACAAATATAATCAATTTAAAGGACTTCTAATAACTCCTTACTTAGCCTAAAATTCAAGTTTCTCACTTTAGGGATCTTTATGTTCAGTCCTTGAAAGTTACTCCCCGCAACGTCTAAATGCATCTTTTCTCTTAAAACACCTGAAGGAAATGAGTGTTAAAGCAGTGATGCACTGGTTACTAAGCCTTTTGTTCTCTCTCTCTTCTACTTAAACCATGACACCAGTAACAGGAAGACCATTTTTTAGCAAAACAACCCTTTCAGAGGAAACTAAGCTGTTGAAGACACATTTAAGGGTCAGATACCAGTTCTAAAAGCAAACTACACTCTTCTCTGTTGTGAATCTTTACCTGAAGAGTTGGCCATTTCCACAAACCCTTAAAAGAGCTCAGAAGTTTGGGCGAAGTTCATCTCAAGGTGACGAGAACATATAAGACAGATTGCTGTCAGAACTGGATTCATCTGGAGCTCCAAGACAGCAGCTTATTCAGAGGTGACATTTCATCCGTCAAATGTCCCGGCAGCGAACATTCACCAAAATCTCTCTACAAACCGGCCGGATCTGCTTTAATACACAAGCCGGGAGTCTAATCAGTTAGGAGGATTTCCGGGAGAAAACGAGGCAGTGCATCAAAGCTTATTTTAATGCCTCATTTAAGACGTTTTCAGTCAGTTCACTGTCAGAGAAGCAAAGATTCCCTTAAACATATTCTGTCACATTACAACTGCAAAGGTCAACATACTTTATGGGAGGGGGGGGTGTGACAGAGACACACAGCAGCAAATCATGAACTAGAGACAGTTTCTGTGAATTAAAAATATATATAGAAAAAAAAATGTAATCTGAAGTGATAATGTGCAAATTAACCAGAGTATAAAAGCAACAACCAGAATTAGCCGGAAGGCCCGTTGGACACTGGAGGAGATGTAGATCCAAAGCTCAGGTGGGAGAATCTGCTTATAGGACAAGTATTGACGACCTGCTCTACAAACCTGACCTTTATGGCAAAGTAGCCAAAAGAAACAATAATACAATAATTATTGCATTGTTAGTACAATTATTTGGGCATCAAATGCCAAAGTTGGGGTCATTGATCAACTACTACAGAACTTAAAACTATTAACATTGAAGTTAAAGCTTAGGCTAACCCTTTATTTGATATATGAAATATACTGTTTGTACCTGCAATATATAATGAAAAATAAAGCATCTTCCTTGTTCTTTTGAAAGTTTGCATCCACCTGCAAAAGGTGGATGCAAAGGAAGCTGGACCGCTTAAAATGCTCTACACTGCAAAAGCTGCAAGACCCCCCACTCCTAGTGCCATAATCATACCGGTGGACCTCTAGGTGCTCCATGATACCATTTCCCATATAATTTGCAGGTAAAACCAGACACCCTGATGCTTAAAATTGAACCTAGAGGTTTTTGCTCTAACTCAGCAAAAGATACCTGAAAAAAGCTACAACTTCAAAAATATATAAAAAAAAAAAAAAGGTTTAAAAACCTGGCGCCAAAACACCACATCACATAGAAAACTCCAAAGACTTTGCGAACAAAGTCAAACATTTAAAGATGGCGCCAGGAGAAACACTGGTGTCTTTTTGATGTTAATTCTATTTTCATGTGCATACCTAACTTAGGCCCCGTCCACACGAAGACGAACCCTGGCCTAAACGCACAAATTTTTAAGCAAACCAGCCTCTCATCCATACGAAGCCGGCGTTTCGGGGGTCTGTAAACGATCTTTTTTTTATTCAGCCTTCAGAGTGGGAAGATTTCGAAACGCCGTTTTTGCGTTTCCATCTTTACGCTCTAACCGCATTTTTTTTTTTTTTACACGCATGCGTCATAGCGTTGCCTCTAAACACGCATGCGCGACACAGTATCACAACAACGGCGCCGTTGCTGCTAATGCTACTCACCCTGCTGTTGGGCTTACAACAGAATCTTCTCTTTCTGGAATATCTCCAGGAAGAACAGAGCAATATCGACGACATAGTTCAACACCTGAATTTGACTTAACCACGAAAATGGACCCGCAGGGCAACCATGTATAAATATTAGTGCGCATGCCCAACATTTCGTCGCTTATTTTTGCTTTGGCACCACAGCGCCACTTACAGGCCTGGCATACATTTTGCAGCGTTTTCATGCATTCGTGTGGACGCTCACATTTATTTTACGTCTCCATCTTTACGACAAACGTTTTGGAAAATATCAGCGTTTCGTGTTCGTTTTGACTTCGTGTGGACGGGGCCTTAAACAACCCCCATTCCAAAGGGGCAGAGCCATTCGTCCCGTTCAATTTGCGTGTTTTCTAAGCCAAAGCAAGGCTTTGTTTGGTCCACCCTATAAAGCCTCAAACTCAATGCCATTTCTGAAAGTTTTAAATGAAAAAGCTTCCTAGGTGGGAGGCGGTATGTTTTCAAACTTGGAAATAACGTCCAGTGGATTGTTTTTTTAACCTTTTTTTGAATGGCTATGACCTGGATGACTTAGAATCTTCACCAGCAACTATAAAAAATAAAAGCGCATCTCTTGTTGAATTTAAAAGCACCCATTTATTTTAAACAAAATAAAAATCAGAGTGCATAATATTGCTCATATTTTCATATAAGACAAAATCTTTTTACCAATGTCTTGTAGAGCTAAGTGATGCCAAGAGGCTCTGCCTCAAGGCTCTGCATCTAGGCTAATGCTAGTGAACGCAGCTTTATGCGTAGCGCCCTCCTACTGGTTACAAGGTAAAATGGTGAGCGTTATTTTAAGAAGTTTGAATGAACCTGTAAAGAACATGCAGTGGTTCTCTGGTTTAATCATGTGATGAAAAAAACATAACAGATCTAGGAATCTCTATCAACCACTTTTCACCTTTTGTGAAAATAAAACGAGAAGCCATTTTGCGATTTCGCCAAAACAGGATAAAATCTTCTTTATCAGCCAAATCTTGGTCTAAATTTGAGCACTATGCAGACTAACTGTTAAGAGACTTTATGAGAACACGGCTCAGCTGTAGCAGCAAACATTCAAATAAAACGTGTCTGCTTGCTGAATGAAATTAATTCATGGGTTGGAAAATGACACCTGATTAAACATACAATTAAAGCACTGTTAAATGTCCCAAATAACTGAGATGCAGTGATGCTTGAAGAATTCTGATGTTGGACAATATTAACATCCGAGGTCATTTAAACCAGATATTTAATTCAGCATAAAAGCATTTCCTCTGTGGCACTAAAATTATAAATTCTTCCTGTTGTATCTCAGTTAGGATGACAATAATTGTCTTCATTTGCTCAATGACAAAATAACATGAACATTTTCAATTACTTTCCTTAGTCAAAGTTTTATGTTCACTAAACTAAGATTTTAAATAATTTGAAAAAGCCCAGTTGCTCATATTTAATGATGCATCAGTTTTGACTCCAACTGAACATAAAATAATTTATTTAATGTGTATTCTAGTGATGGATGCATTTACAGACTAGAAATAGTAAAAATTCTTATTTTAATGGAAGGAGGCAACCTATGATTTTTCAGGATTTAACCTGGTTATCAACAAAAAAAAAATGCATATACTAGAAAAAGATATTTTTCATCATCTCTAAACAAAATCATCATCATAAATAATGTATCTTAGAGAAAATGCCTGATTTTATTAATCCCCTCATGACTATTTGTAAACATTTGACACCTTAGAGGTCAATGAAGACCCGTGACCAACGTTCATCATCTGGGAAGAGATAGGAAACAAAAATGAAACACTAGAAAACTACTGAGAGCGATAAAAGACAGGCAGGATTAGGAAATGATATTTCAGTCTCTCACAAAACACTTCATCTCACATAATCCCAGTTTCTCTTTTATTGCCTCATTTAGTGCTCATTAATCTAATAGAAAAGCTCATTTCAAAGTGTGCAGCGCTGTCAAAGTCTCTGGAGATTTAACTGTTAGCTGAATTATTGGGCAGGCGTTACACCCCTTTTGTTTTATAATGTTCAGGTCATCGATTTTTAATGCTGATCTATGGAGCTTTGCACAAGTTTTAATACTCAAACTTTCTAATAACCCAAAACTTCTGGGTATTTTTTATGATGGACCGAAACAATGCAGAGCATCAAAAGAGAAAAAAAAAAAAAAACAGTATTGAGTGAAGCTCATCAGCTAAAAAGGATTTTTTTTTAGAGATTATTGAACAAAAATTGCAAAAATAAAGCAAAAACAGGAAAGAGTTCTGGGGAAATGACACAGAATCCTGTTTAAAGTTTGCTTTAAACCATGTAGACAACCCAGCAATCCGGTAAATGATCCCCAGCAGGTACCCCACACTGCAAGTCAGAGTGAACAAAACATCCCAATGTTAAAGCATAGTGGTGGCTGCATTATACTATATATTTCTCAAGCAGGGATGCTGAGGTTAGTAATCATATGGGGAACTCAATTTCTAAATTCTATCTAGGTTTCCTAAATGGAAAATAAAAATCGGAGTGGGTTTTTCATTTTTACAAGAACAGACACAGAATACAGTCAAACCTGTGTCCTACTCTTTACATATGTCTAAAGAGGGTCAGCTAATGTGAAGCTACCCATCTGCACAGTCATGTTCTCTCAAAATGCATAAAATCATAAGCTCCCTATCGAAGGATAGCCCTCACATTCCAGACTTCTAAGTAGGGGTGTGAATAATAATCGTTTTGTATCGATGCATCGATCCAACAGCCAATGATCCGATGTATCGACACGTCCGCAAGAGAATCGATTTATTTTTTCCTCCGGTCTATTTTTATCCATTTGCTCCTGGGCGTAATTCTCCCTCCCGTGCTGCGGTGGCGCTAAACCTATTTTGCCCTCCTACCTTGCTTCCTGGTTATACTCTTACAGCAGTGTGTTGCAGTGAGCTTGATGCAGACATTTTTAAATTATGCTCAATATTGAAGCGTGGTCTGTGCTACACGCTGTGGGTCTAGATACGGCCGAGGCGGCGAGGAAGTGGGGGCGAGTTTAGTCCGACGACGGAGGGACATGAGGGCCATAAAGAGCGGAGATCCAGGTGGAAAAAGGGTCCCAGCGTTCTCGCACACCTCGCTCTTCTAGCGGGTCAAACTTCACGAGTTGTTTTCCGCAATTTCGGTCATAAAAACCAAACAAGTCGGCCTCCTGTCAGCGGCACCATCTGCGGTCAGCTACAATTTGGGAGAGGTGCAGCGGAGCGTCAGTGGAGGGGGCGGGGACGTCTGGGGCCAAGGTATTGCATTGCACTCATTGCACTGATTTTCTGCAGTATTTTTGCAGTATTCTTTGATGCAACTTTTCTACTTCTGTCATTTGCTGTTGTTTCTAAAAAAAAAAATGCATAACGATATTACAGCTTTCATTGATTTATTTCAAACTTGAAACTTTGTTTAGCCTGTAAGGTGTAAAAAAAAATAATAAAAAAAATGAATCGATTAATCGAATCGAATCGTGGTGTATTCTTGAGTATCGAAAATAATCGAATCGTTGGATCAGGAAATCGATACTGAATCGAATCGCCATTATGGATGTGATTTACACCCCTACTTCTAAGTGTGGCATGCTGACCTTGCAAGAGAGGATCTGGTCCAAGTCGCACACTTTTATGGACAACAAGCTGATTTATTCCCCACCTATAAAAACAGATGTAACCCATCTAACAGCCCTGACCCAAATCTAACAGTTGATGCACAGATGGCCTATTAAAAGTTTTCTCATTCACATTTTTTACAACAGAATTTTAATATTCTGGACACAAAGTATCTACATTTATAGGTAAAGCTGCAGTCAGCTTTGGATTTGGCAGATTGGTAAAGGAATATTTAAAGGAACATTTTCCTTTTTTTTCTTTAATCTGGATTAGTTTACAACAGCTCTGTTATAAAATCTATTAAAACAGATTGGTGATATTAGGATAAGATTATCCTTCCTCAGAAAAGTTCCTTTAAAGGTCCCATATTATGAAAAATATGGTGATCTGCTGATCTGTTTTTAGTATTATTATTATTATTTCTTTTGTGTCTTGAGGAAACATGCTGGGAATTGGTGAAGTAAAATTTATTTTGCTTGCAAAAAGTGAATAACTGGCTTTATTTTGGTCTAAAGGTGAGGAAAACAGGGAATTAGCCCTTTTCTGATCATCAATTAAATGTGTTTATCAGTGTCTTTTTCTGTCAGGGACATGAACACTAAAAATATGAGTTTTAATACGGAGAGGAATGAGAAAACATCCTTTAACCCAGAAATGCACATATTTAGCAATACAGTTAAAATAGACTACACACTTTATTGTCCTCAAACCTATACAGAGAAATTGAAGACTTCCGGATCCCTGAAATGGTTTGTAATCATTTCATTGTCCTCTTCATAAAATCCAGTGATAGAGGTGCAGAATGAAGTAGGACAACTGTTTTTAATATTCTTTTTTGTTTCTGCATTTTTTATTTTATTTATTTTTTCCTACTTGCTTTGATTCTGTTTTATCTTCCCGTATTTTAATCATGTAAAGCACTTTGCATTGTCTTATAAATTTGCCTTGCCTTGCCTAGGACAAAGATACACCAGATTTGTTTACAAATAATTACAATTCTTATATTCTTAAAGTAAAGCTAGAATAAATGTTCCTATTTTCAAAAGAAATCAAGTTTACTTCCCATTAGTTACGCTTTACAGGTACAAATGTATGCTTTAGCCATTTGGTTATGACCACAGTGGCTTTGCATTACCAGCTCCATTACATTAAACACATTCTTCTTGCTCCTGAGTCTCACTTTCAGTCAACTAGTAGAAAAAGACAACCTCCGTCCATTCAAACCTGCACACAAACACGCGCCTCTATGGTTACCAACTGCTCTCAGGGTGTCCGGTTCCCGTGGAGCTTCCTAGAAGAACTGATCTAAAGTTTACCCTGCTGTGGAGCCTCTGCACTGATGGTGTGAGCTAAAAACACACAGTTAGGGCCCTACAATGTATAGGAGCTTGTTATCTCCCAGAGGGGTCATGTACACGAGCTTTGAGCGTGCAACACTTAAGAGAGCCACTAAACAGCCTGGTTGCCTTGACGCTGACACGCAGTGGACCAATAAATGAACCTCAGAGCTCCTTCAGTAAGTGATGTGACCGAGCCACCTCTGTGCACCAACTCACAAACCAGAGCGCCATCCTTTTTTAGAATGACTTTTTATAGGCTGTTCAAGCTCTGGCTGCTAAACACTGTACTCATAGCATCACGTAGCTTACCCTTATTAAGACCTTTAAATTCAGTGATTTCAGTCATAAAAATGAAACTATCACAACAAGACATTTCTGCTACATTCATGAGTTTTTAGAAAGCGGAGCTGAGATCTGGTGATGAAGTAACAACAGAGGGGAGGGAGCTCTGGTTCTAGGCCAGAACATTAGTGGGATTTGCTCCTTTCTTACCATTAGTAGTAAAAACAGTTTACATGCATAAAATCTCAATCATTTAGAATCAAACACCACAGGAAGACTTTCACACATAGATGTTCAATGCTACGTGTTCATAGGTTGTTCATTGAAAACCAAACCTTTGAGTAAGAGTAGTTTCACTCCCCCATTTCAGCCCAGCTTGACTGTTCCCAGATTAAAGCTTTGATTCCAAACACACATTTATAGCTGCCTGGTAGGATGCAGGGTGAGACGTAGCACCTCTTTTCTAGGGGTGATTCAATACAACTTATTCCATTTCTGATACAATACCGATATTGCAGCTTTTGAGAAGCGACGGATACTGATACTGATGCTATAGAGCAGCGGTCCCCAACCTTTTTTGCACCAGGGACCGCTATATTTCACACAATATTTTCACGGACCGGCCGGGGGGGGGCCGGTGGGGGAAATACGATCAAGTAAAAATGATACGACTGGCATAAAATCACATACAAACAGCATAAAAATAAAACAACAAGTCGGTCCCATCTAGGCGTAATCGGAGAAAATGACAGACAAAGTGTGCTCCTGATGTCCAGTCTGCTCCGTAGCTTTGTTTTGGTCGCTTTAACCGCAGAAAATGCCGCTTCACAAAGATAGGATGAGTGTTGAACTGAATTAACCTGTGTCAAGAGGCCCAGATGCACCAACTGACGTAATTGGGAGAGAATACCGCAATTTTTATATTTATCAAAATAAAACATCACTCAGACTCTGATCGTCGATAAATTATATATATATATATATATTTTTTTTTTTTCTGTGCGGCCCGGTACCAAATGACCAACGGACCGGTACTGGTCCGCGGCCCTGTGGTTGGGGACCGCTGCTATAGAATACCAGAATGAATAATATATATTATTATTACTTATTTTGTGGTGTGGAATGTTAAAAAAGGTTTGATTAATTGATATTAATAACCAACTGGATACATAAACTTTAAATATAATTGTAGATTTTCAATCAATAAGCTTATATGGGAGATTCTATTCTGAAATCTATTTTTTAGCTGATATTATACTACCTTTCAATATCACCTCAGGACATCCCAACTTTAAGTAAACTTAGCCCAGTTATCCAGCTTTTCCAAGGGAGCCATAGTTCCCCTCACTATCCTCCACGTCAGTAGAGGTTGTATGGCAATCAACAAGTGCCAAATGTTTGCTATTTTCCTACTCAGCTGGAAAAACAAACTAGAAAAAGTCACAGTTTAATAAGTCAGGACACTGCTGAAGCCTCAGAAAATGCCACCAGAACGCAAGTGCCACTTTAAATGTCACGTTCTGAAAGGTGAATGATAAAAACTTTTACGTTTATTCAGGCAGTGAACTTTCGTGGCATGAAGTTGCACAATTAATGTCTGTTTATGAGCAGCAGAAAAAAAGTCAATGAGCAGGAACAGTCCAACAACTAACATACTTTACAACCAATTCTTAACAGTTGTTTACTGGCATCTATTTTTACACACCTACTCTGCAGCACAGTATTAGATAACCTTGTAAAAACGACAACATTTGGAAATATTTCACTGACAATAATCTGGTACATCCTTGTTCCTCTCTGTTAATCTGTGCTTCATACACTCTTGGATCTTTAACCTTGTCAGTACTGAAACCAGTGTGAGAATCTGCTTTAGACTCTGTCCAACTCACTTAATAATATTGTATAAAAACACGACCTCATAGAACTTTAACTATATCAGCTAACAATTACTGCACATTAATATTGCACAGACCGACATCTCAGAGACAATATATTTACATATTGTGCAGTATTACTCTACAGTCTTAGAACCCACCAATCTTTCCTTTTTGCAGATCATAAATTCTACGAATTGATGCCTTAATTCCGATCCATTACCTTGACACTTAATCCTGACGTCTTCTAAAAATATTGGTGAGGTGGTTCACAAAAAAAAAAAAAAATGGCCATCTGATATTTACTGCACAGGTGCAAGAGATGAAAAGCCACTTTTAATTAGCACATGTTTCTTTTTAACATAAAATACAGCATTTTTTGTGGGTTTTCTGCCAGCACTAATAATTATGACCCAACAGAGAGAAAATACATATATTTAGTAATAAGTGAATCCTATTCTACTAAACACTAATATGAATTACATCCGTCTCTTTTCATTTGGCTAATCTCAGCTGAATTAGTGGGCTTATTCTACTCTCCCATGGGTCTTTACTTACTGCTATATTTGCCTTGGATGGTTTCTGTGCGTTTGGATACGCAGAAAAAACAAAGAAAGAAATATTTTTCCTCAGAAGTGATCAGTCAAAAATACAACAGCTCTTAATAATGTAAAACCAAACTAGAAAAGTCAAAGTTCATCAAGCAACCTTTCCAAAATGCATGAAATAAAGTAAATAAAATCCCTTTTGATAGTTTCAGTCTTTTTAAAACGGTAAACGATATTGTATAGGCTAATGTTATCAGCTGATTATAATGCAAAACTGATTAAAATAAACAAAACAATGTTATAGTTTGGTGTAAAATCGGATACGATGTGTTTTTAAACAAAATTTAGAGTATATCTGACTTTTTTGTGAGGCTGTAAAAGCAGGAAAACGTCCCTTACCTTCACCGCTTCGGCGTGGGTGACTTTATCAAAGACTTTATCGTTAACTTTCATAATCTGATCGCCGATCCGGAGCCCCTGTTTCTCCGCCAGGCTCCCGGGCTCCACCAGGGACACGTAGATCCCCACTCCATGCTCCGATCCGCCGCGGATGCTGAAGCCCAGGCCCTCGTTGCTCTTGTGCCGCTTCATGGTGACCTGGCGCAGCTCCCCGGGCGGCTCATGGATGAAGTTCCTGCCGAGCAGAGGCACCAGCGGAGCTGTCCCCTCGCTGCTGGTGCTGAAGCTGTCCGGGGAGCCCCGCAGCGCGACCTGCAACTCCGGGGGTTTGTTCGGCGACAGGTTCCCAGAGGGCGTCGGACTGGCGCTGGGGAAGTCTCCCGATGGGGGGTCGGCGTGGCCGTTGTTTGCAACTAAATCCGACTTTAAGTAAAGCCCCTCCGAGGTGTACTGCTCGAACAGGAGCTGGTCCGAGCGGGGGATGACCAGCCGCAGCATGGGGAGCAGCTGCCGTTTGCTGGGCGCGTTGAGGATCACGTTGAGGGTTTGCACCAAGTCGTAAACGTTGCGCTTGGTGTGGTAAACGTTGAGGCAGTGGATGAACTGCTCCCTCTCGAAGTCGCTGAGCAGGAGGTTGAGCGCGTTGTGCAGCTTCCGCACGTTGGCCGACAGCGTGCGGGCGCTGGAAGCCACCGAGTTGGCCGAGGAGCTGAGCGACATGCGCTCCAGGTCGGTGCTGCTCATCCTGGCGGCTGGACCGGGACACGGCGCCACAGCGGGTTCTGGACAGGGGGGGTTAGAGGGCAGGCATTCCGGGATGGAGCCGATGGATAGGACCGGTTCGAGGCATCAGGAGCGCCGGAGTGGATCAACGATCCGCATAATGTCCAGTCCGGCCAGGGATAGAACGATAAAAGTTGTTCCAAACTATTTCACTATCTGAAAATATTCCAAAGCCAACATATCCTAGAAGTTTAAGTTTAAAAAGGGGAATGGTGCGCAAACGGCGGTGGGAAGAGCTGGGGAGCTTAATGCGCCACGTAAGGCTCTCAGTGTCATTAGCTGCTGTTTTTTTTTTCCAGGAGGTCAGGTGGACACCGAGCCGCCCCTTCTCTGGTGTCTCTCTCCGACAAAAGCTCCAGAAAAAAAAAAAAAAAGACAAACAAACCCTTCAACCGTAGCTAAATTACATCTATTCCTACAAATTGAACAACAAAAAATATCAATTTCTTTACTCCAGAAAGAAAAAAAAAACTTATTCCCCTCTCAGGCAGTTATCCCTATAAGATCCAGCTCTAATACCCCACAGCTGCTGAGGATATAAATTCCACGCGTGTAAAGTGCACCGCGTCAGTTTGTTGCTCTCCGCGTGGAGAGACGCGGCCCCACGTAGCAGCTCCACGGACTTTACTACAGCGACTGAAGAAGCGGTTATTGCCGTCATTTGTGCGGAAATGACGCAACCGGACCCAGCCAATAGAGCTCTAGTAAATGATGGAGCGTGTCTGCAGCTCCGACAGCAAACAACTCACAGCTGACTTCAAAATAAAACATTAGAAGGTTTCTAAGCCAGGATTTTAACACCTACTTCACTATTTTTATAGCTTACAAATAAATATAGTTTAAACTTCTCTACATTTTCGAACAAAAGGGGTGAACTTCTACATTATTGTAATTTTAAACTACAACATAGAAGAGCTTAAATTAAATTAAGTTTAAGTCTCATTCTAAGTTGAATGTTTGAATAAAAGAAAAAAACTATGAACCAAAAACGTTGAATATGGAGAAAACCCCAGAATAAATGCAATGAGTCTAACAGATGAAAGAACATAACATTAGTTAAAATGCAACTAATTTAAAGCCTGATCAACAAAAATCATCACATCAGTTGTTTAATTGAAAGGGCTTCCTAGATGGATAGAAAATGAATTAAAGTTTGGGAAACAAAGCACATTTAACTGTTTTGAAAAATCATCACATTTTTAACTTTTTAGAAATGTTTTTCCTCCAGTCAGCTCTAGTGCAAAGTTTAGGTTATTTTTTGAATAGAATAAATAAAGCCCAACAGGAATTATTTAAAAAATAGAATATCTGAAAAAGTTTTGATATATCAATATATGTTATATATTATACCATTATTCAACTTCTTTTAGATGTACCTTCAAAAACTCATTCCTTTGTTTTGATCATACATAACCAAACAGTTTGGCCCATAATGGTTGTTTCCAAGACATTTTAGTAAACATGTAAAACGTTCATACTGAAACACAGTGGCAGTGTTTGATTTCAACAGCTGCGTCCTCCAAGGACCCAGCCTACCTGGATTGGGTCTTTCCCAGACTGTGAAATTAAGGAGGCCGGAAGAGTTTTCCCTATGGATTCAAACTGGTCTAGCCTTCTCCGGCTTTCACCCGAGATTTGTAAATATACCGACAACATGTCAGGGCTCCTGTCTGTGTGTTTGTTTTTGTGTTTGTCCCCCTTCTACCAACAGGAGGCGCCTGGTTCCGGTTCGCCTCCTCACACACCTGCTGACGGTTACCTCATTTACGGAGTGCTCTTAAGCTAATGATTGCCACTACCTCGACGCCAGAGTGTTTGCCAGTTTTTGGTACTCTAGCCAAGCTGAGTTTTCACTGAGTAAGACTGAGTTCTTACTTTGATTTTTGTCTTTGCCTCTCCGCAGGAAGTCATCCTGCAAACTGGACCTTTTCGGACCTCCTCTCCCATGAGGGATCAACTGAGTCTAAACTGAGCCAGTGAATCAAACATGAGGTTTGGATCCAGTCTCCTTTGAGGACGTTAAAATTACTCTCTGAGCAAGGGAATCATCTTCACTACGACCCGTTCAGGAAATCTGAGTGGCACTCAGCGTCTCGGTTCCCCTACACCGTCCGAGTTCTGGGTAAACCCTGTTCCGCCCTCCACCGAGTCAGACAAACTCTGGAAAACCAACACAGATTGGAGTCAAAAATCCTTCACTTCTCTGGAAACGTGAGTGAACAACCAGATCCTCTGCTTCAAATCAACGAATGAAATTTCCCACTGAGCCTGAACTAATAGTCTGTCTCCCCCTCATCTTCCAGTTCCGGCCGAGCAGAGTTAAGAGGAACTCTGCACCGAGCTTAACATCTTCAATAAAATCCGTCAAACTTTTCATCCGTGTCTCTCTGTTTGGACTTCTGCATTTTGGGTCAGACCTTTAATTAAATCATGACACAACAAAATCATACAAATCATCAATGGAAATTAAGTTTATTACTAGTGGAGGCCCGGATTTGGAGTCACACACAAAAAAGTGGAAATAAATCTCAGGCTGATCCAACTTTGATGTAATGTAATATGACCTACCTACAATGCCTGGTCATGCTCCTGATGAGGTGGCAGATGGTATCCTGAGGAAACTCCTCCCAGACCTGGGGTGTGTTTGATTTCAGCCGCTGCATCCTCCAAGGACTCGGTCTACCTGGACCAGGTCCTTAGAGATGCATGAAAATAAGGAGGCTGGAAGAATTCTGGTTATGGATTCAAGCAGGTCCAGCCTTCTCAAGCTTCCACCTCTGTACGCTCCGTTGCCTAGCAACCGTGACAGTTGACACACAAAGCAGGCAAAGAATAGATGTTGAACTTCTTAGTACTGTTCTGGATTCTAATTATATTGTCGAGGAGCTCCATAAGCAGTACCATTGTTGCTAATATCAGATTTATAGTCCCCACACTGCTCAGACGTCTGAATGTCAGCCAAATCCATTAAGGAGGATGTTCCTGGGCCTCTCCTTCAAATCTGCTGAAAGCAAGGCTGCATTTTTCGGCCGTGTACGAAGGAGTCTTCCAAACCGCACAGGCCACGGCGCTAATGTGCATCAGTTTTCTGCAAAGAAACTGAAAACTGAGCTCAGGTGCTCCAGAAATGTCCTTGATTCCGTTGTCCATTCTTTGCTACAACTTGATTGGAGGCAACCTGTGGTAAATTCAGTTGTTTGAACCTGATGGGAAATGGAACTCATCCATAAAATGTCTCACAGCTGACAGTGATGTTACAGCCCAAGGCGTTTCCTTTGGGCTGCTGTGTGTTTCAGAGCACCGGGTAAATTGGTGTTGATTAGAAGTGGAGGCAGCTGGACAGTGTCTCCACTGGAGATGATAGGATTGCCCTCTTACCCAGAGTTCCTCTCTCTTCATCTGTCCTTTCCTCTAACAGCCATGTTTTTTTCCCCCCTTCTTTGCTTGGGGATAATAAACCTATTCCTTATATTCCCTATATTTATGTTCTTTAAGTCAGACTATGGTATATCTTTTTGAATATGAAAATAGAATTGTTTATTAGGAACTGAGTGGAGAGGTTTTAATCTTTGTTCATAATTAAGCAGAATTAAGATCCATCTTTGAAGAAAGGTTTATGGGATATGGATCAGCTGCTCATGGATAACACTAAAAGACTGCAGTAAAGCATATTTTCCCACCTCAATATGATTTCTCTTTATATATTTGGACATTACTGTATAACTAACAAGAAATAGGGTACAGCAGTAGTGGTGGTTGGGTTAAGCAAAAAAACTCATTCCTTAACACGGCTGTCATGGCTTTGAGCCCAGGCTCGCTGACCTTTGCTGCATGTCTTCCCCTTAACTCTCTATGCCCCATTTCCTGTCTGCTCACTTTCAAAAACTTGAAGGCAACAAGAGCCTTAACACTAAGAAGAAATAAACTCAGACTAAAATGCTTGAGGAAAATAAGACAGGATGGAAAGCATTCTTATTAAAACCAATCAGCTTAATAAGTGGATTTCTTGGAAAGAACAAAAAGAGAAAAAAGAATAATAAAAAACAGATTTTGGTGAAAAGATGAAGCCTCTAACAGGATTATGGTGCCATCTTTAATGAAGTTTTTTGGGTTTTTTTTGTTTTTTACAGCACTAGTGGCTTATTTTGTTGACAGTAGGCCGACAGGAAAGGGGGTATGAGAGAGGGGGAGAGACATGCGGCAAAGGGCAACATCAAGGACTAAAGGGCTGATTATACAGTGTGTCAACAAGTAGTCCTGATTTGACTAATCACATGCCTCCTGTCTGCAGTGCTGTCTGCGCAGTCACCTACAATTTTGGAGAGGAGTAGCAGAGTGTCTGCGGAGGCGCGGAGACACATTTACGGTCACTGCAACACACACGCAGACGACCTGGTTTCTGAGTATAAATCAGCTTTAAAGGAATAGTACACCCAAAACATGATTAGCCTTCATTTTCTACTCACCCCCATGCTGAACAACACTCTGGAGTACTTTTTTGATATCTCAAATGCATCTGGAGATCTGGGAGGCTTCTTGCTGTCTGCTGACATTCAAATAATGGAGGTGCCCAGCGCCCGAGACAGAAAGGTCCATAAAAGTCCACAAAAAAACATTTCAATATTCCTCCATACTGCTCGTCCAATGTATTCCAAGTGTCCTGAGTGGGTAGCATCCAGAATTTACTCGAAACGAAGTCATTTAGAATGTTTTTAGAGCATAAACAGTAGTGTATAGGATTTCCTAAAAGCGCGTTCACGACGCTACGGAAACCGCGGCAGACCAACCCAGACGAAAGTGCGCATTCAGCTCAGCAAAGAACTCATGATCTTCCTCAACACTGAAGTCCTCAGACATTTTTCTTTCGTTGTTTCTTTCTTTGCACAGGTAAACGGCACATTTCTTCTTCTACGCTTGCATTATTGGCAGAGCAGACGCTGAATGCGCACTTTCATCTGGTTTGGTCTGCCGGCTTCCGTAGCATCGTGAACGCGCAGATGCGCGCTTTCAGGAAATCCTATACACTACTGTTTATGCTCTAAAAACATTCTAAATGACTTCGTTTCGAGTAAATTCTGGACGCTACCCACTCAGGACACTTGGAATACATTGGACGAGCAGTATGGAGGAATATTGACACGTTTTTTGTGGACTTTTATGGACCTTTCTGTCTCGGGCACCATAGACCTCCATTATTTGAATGTCAGCAGACAGCAAGAAGCCTCCCAGATCTCCAGATGCATTTGAGATATCAAAAAAGTACTCCAGAGTGTTGTTCAGCATGGGGGTGAGTAGAAAATGAAGGCTAATCATGTTTTGGGTGTACTATTCCTTTAAGGCCTTCATACATGGGTCGTGTGCCCTAACCACTATGCCACCAAAGCACACCCAAGTTTTTGTTTTGTACCTGAATCATCATGGCTAACAGCAGCTTTTCTTGCAAAATGGCCAAACTCTAATTCTCCCATCAGCAGCCAATCACAAACCAGGAAATCCTCCTATGTTAGTGTGGTTTAAAAAGCTGTCAGTTCCTGCAGAGAGTAAAATAATAACCCTTTTCTCGTCAGTAAGTACGGGTTTCCTATAACCTACTACAAGCATAGGATAAAAAGAAAATTGCTACACACAAAAAACTCATCTTAAAATAAATGTCACCCAGACAAGAATTATTAACCCTATGATGCCAAATGTATCGTATTTGATACATACGGTTTATGAAATGTTTTGCGTCCGACACCTTTTGCATAATTTAATGGTAAAAACTTTGCCCAAAATCCTATTGTACACAATCAGATATATCTGATAACAGCCAGTAGAAGACTACACAAAAAATTATCTTGACTTATTGCATAGTAATAAATTATTAATATCAAAAATGTATTTCTGTCCGACACCTTTTGCATAATTTAATGGTAAAAACTTTGCCCAAAATCCTATTGTACACAATCAGATATATCTGATAACAGCCAGTAGAAGACTACACAAAAAATTATCTTGACTTATTGCATAGTAATAAATTATTAATATCAAAAATGTATTTCTGTTTTTTCTTTTTACATATTTTGTTAAAAGGCCAAATAAGGAATTCAGACCAAAAAAAAGTAATTTTCTGTTTTGTTTTATTCTTGGATCGGGCTTTAAAGGGTTAAAAATCCTTTCAAAGTTAAGTAAATTTAACAACCCTCAAATTTGTCCATGCAGTGTTGTCTTTGATAAGTCCATCTCTTCTTACATACTTATAGATGTGTTTTCGGGGGAAAAAAAAACGTATCCGGTTTAAATCCTGTCTGCCTGACAAGATTAATTTAATTTTTTTTAAACATTATTTTAAATAGTTGTCGAGTATCTCTGGGCTCTGTGTTTGAGCTAATTTTCTTTACATATTATTCCATTTGGTAAAATTATTGGACAACATGATTCTTTTTCAGTGATATGAACATAAATTCCAGCTAAATTTCCCTATAAAGATTCTAGACCTTAGTTAATGAAACCATAAACATTTGTGGGACATGCAAAAATTGGAGTTAGAACATTTTAAGAATAAAATCTACTGTCTTTCACTGTAGTAGATGGCATTATTTTATCTTAAGGTAATCATACTGAGGATCATGTGCTAACTTTGAACAGAATATGTCACTTAAATTGCCTTTAAACTAATGGGCTCTATGCACAACTCCACTACTTTCTGAATTTTATTTTTTGAGGCAGCTCTTTTGATTCCTGTTTTTTTCTACTGGATGAACTAATTGATCCAGGTGTACCTGACCGCAGTAACCATGGCCAGACACACCTGGATAAATCAGTTAATCAAGTAATAGAAGACGGAAAACAAAAGAGCTGCTTTACGTTCCGAAAATAGCAGAGTTATGCATCGAGGCCTTTTGAGGACATCCTTCTTCTATCCGTGCAAAATGGTCAAAACTGAAAGCATCCGATCTCAAATAAGAAAAATTAAAAAAAAACCTGTAGGTGTGTCACTTCCAGGTCTTAAAGGAGCAATAAAAAATTGCATAAATGTAGATACATCAAAAAACTGTTTTGTGAAGGACTTAAGGTATATATTGAGATGGACAATGCTAAAACATCACACACCATGTCTCAGTGTTACTCTCCAGTCTCTTATTTACATAGCCGGATCAGCCGCGCATGGATACATGAACAGCTGCTGCTCAGGTCTTACCGACATCGTATAGAAGCAAAATGACAGACAGCGCATCTCACAGACCAGAAATTCACCTGAAGACAATCAGGACTTGCTGCATAGAAAAAGAAGTTGTAAGGTACGGAAAGAGACGAAACGAGGATCAATATTGCCCTCGAATTTCCAAGATGGAGAGCACTTGGCAGGCAGAAGAAGCTCCAGTTTCAGAACTAGTGTCTCCTTGAGAAACAACATAAGTTCAAATGTTCTTTTCAATTGGTATTTGTTAGCCATTTGTTGCCATGTTGATTTGATTTAACGTAATGATACAACTATGGAAGGTGGGTTAATTGTTGGAGTTTGACCCAGCGTTACAGCTATGTCAGAGATGTCCAAGGTCAGTCCTCAAGGGCTGCTGTCCTGCAGGTTTTAGAGGTTTTCTTTGTTTTAACAAAGCTGATTCTAAGGATTGTAGTTCAGTAAAAGCCTGTGCTGGACAGGGAAACCTCTAAAACCAGAAGGACAGCGGCCCTGAAGGATGGACTTTGGGTATGCCTGTGCTATGTAAAGCTAGTGGCCCAGCGAACAGGATTAGTATTGTGTAATGTATCCTACATGTGTATAATCCAGGTCCAGAAAGCTGTTTTTCTTCATCCTATTTTCACTTAACCAGGTGATTAGTTGGAAGTGCAAATGGTTGAAACAGATCTCTGTACAGGCTTTTTACTTTACTTTCTGGACTTGGACACCTCTACAATCCTGCTAGGCTTGTGAAATGCCCACCATGGTCCTCATGTACATTCAGGTAAATTCTCCTTCTGACACATAATTTCAAATTAAAACGGATAACTGTTTCTTAGATTTTCCGATTTTTCATTTGAGTGAAACTAAATGACACTAAATGCAAATGAAACTAATGTCTTAGAAAACACAGAATGACATAAATCAAGTGAAACGTTGAACAGAAGGTTATATGTTAATGAACTAAGCTGAATTTTCTGAAACCTCCATCTGACACTGGTTAAGTTAAGCATGTTAGCCCATAACTGAGGGGCTTTTTGATCAACTGAAAATGATTTACTATAGTGCTATTGATATTAAAAAATGTAAGCTAAAAACACAATTCAACACATAGAGAAATAAATACAATCAGCTATTCTGAACACAAAGCCCAGCTAGCCACAGACTAGCAATCAGTTTAGTTTCGTTTATGGGAACCTTGATTTATTTCTTTGCTGGCTCATGCCAAAAGAAGCAAAGTGGACTTGCAGTCACTTTGTGTGATCAATCACAGCCTCACTAAAGTCCTGATACCAGCTGCAAATGAAGCCTATGGAGCCTGCTGTGTTGACCATGTTGACTAATGGCTCAGGGCAGTTTTGGCAGAGTTTCAGAGCTGTCCACCCCTTAAAATCTAAAGCTGCTGCTAAAATTCAAACAGTTTTTTTTATAAGTAGAGTGAGGAGTTTGTAAAGTTTATGTAGGTCAGTTTAACACAATCTGTTGAGTCAGCACGCGCAAGGCGATAATCACAGAAGTAGCAAAATGTGCAAATGAGGATTTAGAAAAATCAAAAAGTAGTTTGAGTGAAAATGAATCAATTAACGGGGAATGAACCGAATAAGAGGAAAGTAAATGAGGTCGAAGCAGAGCTGACTAAAACCACAAATAAAGTCTGGACTGGGCTCCCAGAAAATGACATAGCAAAACTGTCAGCATGCAGTAAACAAGGCAACCGAGATAAAAGCCCGGGCATCTGATAATGTCGGAACGATTTTAGAGGCAGCGTTTATCTTTTAATGATTTCCAGCACTAAATCAATCAGCATCTAAATAAGCTTCGTGCAAATGGGAATTTTTATTTTATTTTTTTATAAAATAGTTTTTAAGTTCCCATAATTAAAACATGAGAACAGTAAATCTTAGATTAATTGATAAATTGGCATGTGTTTCACCCACACAGCTCTGTAGAAAAATAATAAAAATCGACAAAAGGCAGAAGCAAGACAACAAGAAAAAGGCTTTGATCGATCTGCACAGCCATCCGTCTCTAACTGAATCAATCCCTTTGGGGAATGGAAACCAGTAGAATCAACTTCAACCCCAGTTTTATAACCTGTCTTTCTTCGCTGTGATGGGGAAGAGAGTCTCTGCAGTCAGGCTTTTAGAACGATTCTTGCCATTCTTGGGCAACTCAAGTGTTTTAGAGCAGGTCATAAATGTTTTAGATCAATCTTCTGTCAAATTTAAAGCCTTAAAAAAAAATTAACTATGATCAAAATGACAACATTGAAGATGCATCACGACTGGTTGATACCAGCTAACCAACAGAATGAAAAAGAACAATAAGACTAAAGTGAGACAACTAAAACATATGTGAACAAACACGCCCTGTCAGATCCCTTCAGTGTTTTCAGAATTCATTTATTTCATACAGACTGAAATACAGGAAAACCCCATCCACTTTGTTACCTCCTGAGTGAAAACAGGAACAATCTATAAGCTTTAGGCATAAAAGTAAAAGGCATGCATTTCTCTGCTCTGCCAAAGTTCAGACTTTGATGTTAGTTTCTCCAGGATTGATGTAATATTCAAGGGTCAAAGTTGCTTCCTTGTGCAACAGTGTTAAGTATCTAAATCCAATGGATTAAAAAAAAAATGTCTGTGTTTTAAAAAAAAGTTCTATTAAATCTTGAGTTTTTAGGGTTGTCAACTGGCAGGACTTTGGCATTAAAATATGCATCATGATAAATCTGTGACAAAACGATTTATCCAGATATAATTGCGATTTTCTTGCCTTCTTCTATCTGCATAGAGTTTGCATGTTCTCCCTGAGCATGCGTGGGTTCTCTCCAGGTACTCCATCTTCCTCCCACAGTCCAAAAAGATGATTGCTAGGTTAATTGGCTTCTCTACAGTCCCCTTAGGTGTGAGTGTGTGTGTAAATGGTTGTTTGTCATGTTTGTCTTTGTGTTGCCCTGCAATGGACTGGCGACCTGTCCAGGGTAGACCCCGCCTCTCGCCCATTGACTGCTGGAGATAGGCACCAGCACCCCTCACGACCCTACTTGGGATAAGCGTGCTAGAAAATCGATGGATAATCCGATTTTTAACAATAAAGCTCTGGAAAACTTTCCAGGATTTTGTTCTGCTGCAGCTGGGAATCATCAGCTGAATAATAGGTTGTTGGGTGGCACGCTGCCAACTAGTGGCTGGAGGTTTAAGAGTTATGTAAAAGTAAAGCCGGGCACACACTGTACGATTTTTTTGCCCTTTTTGGGGCAATTTTACGGTTGTGCGAGAATTTTTCAATCGGGCCAATTTTCCGCCTCATCGTGCGTTTTGTGTCGTGTTGTTGTAAAGGGGGTAACGAGGGGCGATAAGCAACTCACGACCACCTACCAATCAGGAATCCAAAGTTGGGGAGTAAATAAAAACATGTTCGGCTCAGTGGGCATGTGCAAACAAAGATTCTTCTTCCTCTCAGACGAAAACACAGGTATGGCGGGGGTGTGAGTGAAATGGAGTTCTTTCTGTAAAATTGACAGACCGTAGTAGCCACGTTTGCTCCACCATGTCTTTGTCCGAATATGTCGCCCTTTGTTTTCAGGGCTTTCAGCACAGAAAAAATTGCACAGATTGCCAAAGCAGTGCATTTCACTCTAGTAAGCTTCATATTCCTCTTCTACATGTTTGGCTTCCGGATAGATGAGTCTGAGTAGCGCCATCTTACTGCGGAGCTGAGTCAGACGTGGCTTTTAGGCGTTCAGTGCCAGCAGGTAGATCGCATCACAATGTCAGGTCGCACAGTGTGAGAACATACATGGTGAGCTGGGAACCCTTACCTTTTGAAATAACCAAACAACTTAGGTAGGTATAAATACTTACAACTAACTTCACAAAGAATCATAACTACCTTGGTTTTCTAAACTGACTTAAGTTATTGTTTCTATATTTAACACTTAGTTTTTAAGGTTTAAACAGCTGAAAATGTTTAATAAGACACCACATTTTTAAAAAATGTATTTATTAACAGTGTAGATGTTAAACTCTGCTTATATAAACCTTTAGTTTGCACTTCTGATTTGAGTTTTTTAATGCCTTAATGTTAACAGTATGGTAAGATGTTTGTAAAAATTTCCTTTTTGTTTTTGTAAATTTATTAAAATGTTAAATAAATAAATATATCTTTCTCAACTTCCAACACCAATCTGTATTGACACAAATACCACCAGATTTCCTGATAAATATTAGCAAACCAACAAAGTTCAGGACAAAGCTTTAATACTAAGCCTTGAAGATACTTCTGTTGCGTCTGGGAAGCTAAACATTAAATCTGTGTAAACAGGTGTAAACAGCAGGAGGCTAACAATACTGTGTTCATGCCAAGAAGCAACTGATGAGCGTAATTAGAGGACTTGTGCTTCAGGAAGCAACGCTGAGCTAAACTGTTGTGGCGGAAGGAGGCCGGCACTACACAACAAGCAGAAGCAGAGAAAAGACAAACGGAAATTAAACCGTGTGAAACAAAGTGAACGATGGAGAAGAGAAGAGAGAACAGCAGACAAAAGGAGAGTCAAGGACCACAATAAGTCGTTCTGAGACCCACCCACAGAGCTAATTATACTGCTCTTGTCAAGGAGTTTTAACTTACACAAAGCTGAACACCCAGTCCTGCCATCCAAGTGATGGACAAAGACAGATTCTGTCGTGCTGGCAGAACAATTAATGTTTTAATGAAGAGGTGACCGCTGTGAACTGCAGATGATGTGCATGTAGCTCAGTGAGAAGCAGAGGAGAAGCTGGCAGCTCCTTTTAGCAGATCGGCAGAATCAGGGTACTTTGTCCTGGAAAAGAATCGCCCTCTTCCAACATAAAGACAGCTACCTACACCTAATTACATTTCATGGTTAAGTGTGATCATTCTGAGGGCTTAACAGGCCTTAAATACTTGGCTTAATAGACTTAGACGCTAACTAAAGGCATCAGTTTTCATCAAACACCAGCTAAATGTCCCAAATCTCCTTGAAACAGATGTCGTTGAATCCTAAAGCGATTTTAGCAAATGCTCAGATATGGAGCATCATATTCAACTCTAATACTAATCGCAAAGAGCTTTAGATTTATTTATTTATTTTTATCTTATGCCTTTGTATGTTTATCCAACTGTGATGGAAGAGGAAAGCCCCCTACAGAGGGTCAAATTACATTTCTCCTCAGCCTCCATACCAAATAAAATTTTCAGAGCGGCTTTTTAACATTTGTGAATCGTTTTAAATCTACATTAGTAAACTAACTAAATTGAAAGTTGTGTAGAGTATTCTGGTTCATTTCATTTCATTTATTGTTTATTTGAAAGGGGACATTGTACATTAATAAACATTAAAACAATGTAAATATACCCGAGTTAGCTAAGAAGTGCTAATTTTCATCGGTTCAGATATAAATATCTTCATAAGCTATGTCAGGATTCGGTGGTGTTGGTTTGAGGACCCAAATGCAGAGACGAGTAGGCTTGAGATGTATTTTAAGTGGTTTAATTAAAGTTCACAGGCACAGAGGCTGGGGGTTCACAGGCGCCGAGGCAGGAGTCAAAAAATCCAACAAAAGCTCAATTTAAATCTCAGCGACACAGATTTACTTCCATAGTCCGACCTTAATAAGTAATTCAAGTGTAAGCACCTCAGTTTTTATCAGATCTAAGGGTTGACTGTTCAGATGAGGTGAAAGTAATCAATAACCTGCTGGCTTTATCAAACACTGTTAACATGGACTTCTCTGACACTTCAATATGAAACAGTGATGGTTAAATACTGCAGAAATAATACAGCCCATGTGACTGGAGTCAGAATGTTTTTATCTTTAAGCGTTTTTGACTTCAATGTCAAATAATTAATTAAAAAGACAATGATCAGACCTAATAATTCAATAGGAATTGCAGCAGTTTTGCACATTTACTTTCCACTTGGTCCAGCATCATTTGGAGAATGAGAGCCTCAGACTTGTTGAGCAAAGAAAACATTTACTTTGCCTTCCTAATGAGGCAGAAAATCACGATAAAGCCGATCTTCAAACAGCTACTACAGAGGATTCCTACATGAGATGGAAAACCAAAACCAATTAGTGGTAAATAAAGACAATGAGCACAGACTGGGTCCTCTTTTATATAAAATCCAATTAACCTACTTACTTTAGCCAAGAGATAAAGGAGTGTTTAAGGTCTGCCGGATAAAGATCCATCTGATCCATCCGTTTGAAAAGAAATAATCAAAGTTAGTTGGGTTTCTTTTTTGTTTTCCACCTGTGATCTGGCTAGTGATGAAATTTTCCACATCTAAAAATACACGCCGTGTTCATTTGCAACTCGTCGTTTAATCAAACCAGGGATCACTGCTGGTCCTGCTGGGCTGTTGCCGTAATGGCAGCTGTGGTTGGGCTGATGACACATTTCTACTCAGTTTGCACAAGACACAGGGCTGCACATCCAGACAGAAACGCACACATGCACGCTGAGGCGATGTGCAGGCAGTGGTTTAATGGCAGGATAATCAGCGGAGATAAGAGGAGCATCCAGCATCAATCAAAACTGGCTGCAGAAGCCTGCACATTCAGATCACTGCTGGTCCCACCTCCATCGGATTGGCTCTTTCTGTGCGGAGCCATGAGGCAGCAAAAACCAGGAGGAAATGACTGCAGTGTTTCTTTCAAAGCCAGAGACTGAGGGTTGGATCACAGGAACTGGTTTGGAAAAAACTCTGCAGACAGTTTACAACCATGTATATCTTATAGCCAAATATATCTCATCCAGATTTTACACTAGTATTTGAAATTCTTCTTCATTTTAGCCGCAATTTGTTCACTAACAATTATTTAACCACATTAAGGCATAAATTGACATCTTTATGGCAATGGCTCTTCACAATCCCTATTTTAAACGCATAATTTAGACAGAAGGCCACATTGTCCTTTCAAGAAGATGTTGGTCAGCGGTGCATTGTACCAAACTGATGAGCTGAGGATTTCAGTAAGCAAATAAACAACGGATTGAAGAATAGTGTGGAAGGCTGTTGATTGAAGTGAATTTAAAAATAATTTATTTGATTTATTCTGTCAGTGAGAAAAACAGTTCAGCACCAAGATGAAACCAACTGCATTGGTCGTAATCGGGTCTTAATTTGGCTTTATATTATTCATGATTGATAGTAATCAAACATAATTCTGCATGTAGTTTGCATGTTCTCCCTAAACATGCGTGGGTTCTCTCTGGGTACTCTGGCTTCAGTCCAAAAACATGACTGTTAGGTTAATTGGTTCATATAAATTCTCCTGAGCTGTGAGTGTGAAAGGTTGCTTACCTCTGTGTTGTCCTGCGATGGACTGGTGACCTGTCCAGGGTGGACCCCGCCTCTCGCCATCCAGTAGACAGCTGGAGGTAGGCACCAGCATCCCTCGCGACCCCAGGGGGGGTATATATAGATATATATATATACACAAACACACATGTTGTGTCACAATATCCTTGTGGGGATCTTCAATTGACTTCCATTCATTTCCCACTAATTTATATGGCCTAACCATGACCCTTGCCCTAACCCTAACCATTACCGACACATACCTATCCCTAAACCTAACCTAAACTCAATTCACACTTTAGTCCTAAACCTAACCCCCACCCCAAGAAGAGAAACTTTCCTTATGGGGACCAGTTGTTGGTCCCCACAAGTACCTATGAGTCCCCAAAATGTTGCATATTCCTAGGAAATTGTCCCCACCAGGTATTAAAGACATGGCCACACACACACACACACACACACACACACACACACACACACACACACACACACACACACACACACACACACACACACACACACACACACATATCCCTCTTGGGCCAAACTCAACTCAAGTCCATTTTAGTTTGAGTTAAAGCATCAAATATACATTTAAATTGTAAAATACCCGATCATATGTTCCTTTAAATAATGTAAATAAATAACTAAATTGAATATAATTGCTTTAATTTATATAGATATATAAATATAAAGTAAAATAATCATGTATTCTTTAAGGAGTTGCTAGTCTGTTGCATGTGGGGTAAACAGGCTGAAATTTTCCCATTAATTATAGTTAATTTCTACTGCTTTATGAATTATAAAGCAGTAAAGCCATCATTAAACATTAAATAATACACATATGTAAGGAAGCACGGTTGATGGCAACAAGTCCTTCCATTTGCACCGTATTAAACAAGAAGGTGAAAACAGTGGAGAGAAATTAAGCCCTTTTAACAGCTAGGAGAAAAGGGATCAGTTAGCCTGGGTGTTCCGAACTTAGTCCCGCCCACAACGTTTGAGGTCGGGAAGTTCGGTCTGGCATTGCTCAATAGTAGCGCGAGTATGCTCGCCCAATATCTGGCGGGCCAATCAAATGGTCAGGGCGGGCTTTATACGATGATGGACAGATGATCAACAGTAACGTAATCAATCACGTCACCAAACGGCGATGCAACTCGGCGTGAACGACGAGGTGGATATAGCCAGCGGTCGTTGCCAGCTCCTTTTCGAAAGCCCGGAATCCTGGCTGCTGAACAACAAGTGGAGGGACATGCTAGGCTCTGATGTTTTTCAAGCCAACGTTATGGGTATCGTCGTGGACGAAGTTCATCTAACTTACAAATGGTAACAGATCATCAGACTGTCTGATTTAGTAAATAACTCGCAATGTCGTGATATTAATCCCATGTTGTAAACATAGTAGGTAACGTTGTACGTTTGAGGTCGGGAAGTTTAACATACGTCACGCACTCCGTTGCTCTTATTGGTTGTAGGTCTATCCAATTGAGTGCAGAGGCATTTTTTTTTCCTGGTTCGTTCGAAACACGCCCCATAATCACAGCTCTATGGAGCAGTATCAGACTCATATTCTGACTAGAATTGAGTCGGACTACATCAGGCTAGGGATCAGTAGGAGCAGGAGTTTTCTGTGACTGACCCTTGGATTTTAAAGACAGGAGCCAGCGATGGATAAGAAGCACAGAAGAGACATGATGGGGAAACAAAAAATGTCTAAAACATCAAAGGACGAAATCTAACGGCAGCAACAGTTTTTTAGACCAGGCAGGAGACAGACACTATTATTTGTAATAGTTTTCACAACCTAAATTCAAACTCCACTCAGGTCTTTTCATTCCTACATCAAACCCCCTTTAAAATAGTACTAAAACTAGAAAGTAGAACAAGCAGTACAGAAGTTAAGTGCTGAGGCCCTTAGAGATTGATACTGTGCAACACTGAAGTATGTCCAAAGACAAAGGGCCCTAATCTCTACAGTGATCCAACCTTTAAAGGAATAGTACACCCAAAACATGATTAGCCTTCATTTTCTACTCACTCCCATGCTGAACAACACTCTGGAGTACTTTTTTGATATCTCAAATGCATCTGGAGATCTGGGAGGCTTCTTGCTGTCTGCTGACATTCAAATAATGGAGGTCTATGGCGCCCGAGACAGAAAGGTCCATAAAAGTCCACAAAAAACGTGTCAATATTCCTCCATACTGCTCGTCCAATGTATTCCAAGTGTCCTGAGTGGGTAGCGTCCATAATTTACTCGAAACAAAGTCATTTAGAATGTTTTTAGAGCATAAACAGTAGTGTATAGGATTTCCTGAAAGCGCGCACATACGCGATCACGACGCTAAGGAAGCCGGCAGACCAAACCAGATGAAAGTGCGCATTCAGCGTCTGCTCTTCCAATAATGCAAGCGTAGAAGAAGAAATGTGCCGTTTACCTGTGCAAAGAAAGAAACAAAGAAAGAAAAATGTCTGAGGACTTCAGTGTTGAGGAAGAGCATGAGTTCTTTGCCGAGCTGAATGCGCTGGTTTGGTCTGCCGGCTTCCGTAGCGTCGTGATCGCGCATGTGCGCGCTTTCAGGAAATCCTATACACTACTCAGATGAGGTCTCAGATGTCTCGAGTAAATTCTGGATGCTACCCACTCAGGACACTTGGAATACATTGGACGAGCAGTATGGAGGAATATTGACACGTTTTTTGTGGACTTTTATGGACCTTTCTGCCTCGGGCACCATAGACCTCCATTATTTGAATGTCAGCAGACAGCAAGAAGCCTCCCAGATCTCCAGATGCATTTGAGATATCAAAAAAGTACTCCAGGGTGTTGTTCAGCATGGGGGTGAGTAGAAAATGAAGGCTAATCATGTTTTGGGTGTACTATTCCTTTAAACTAACTAGACTCACATCCTGTTAAGATGTGTTTAACTTTAGTGCAAAATTTACCAACAAAAACAAATTCTCCATTGCTTCCTACATTCCTGCTGAGGGTGGAGCAGAGTTGTGCTTCCTTTCAGGGCAGAGGTCTCAAACCCAAATCCTCGAGGGCCAGTGTTCCACAACTTTTCGATCTATCTCTGCTCCATCAACTGAATCAGATAATGAGGCCATTAGCATGATTCTGTAAAGCAGGGGTCGCCTTGTTTAGACCTGGAGAGATGCTGCAACCTTTGGATGCATCCCTTCTCTGACAAACATAAATCAATTGGCTGAATTTCCTGCTCAGCATTCAGTCAGTCAGCTCTGCAGAGGCTTGATAACGAGTTATTTATCTGATTCAGGTGTGTTGGGGGGGAAGAAGAATCTAAAAGTTGCAGAATAGAATCTATAGGACCAGAACCAGGCACTCCCTCTGCACAATGTGGCTTCCTGTTAAAGTTAAGTCGCTTGATTTGAGTGCGTCGGATCGGGGATAATTTAGTGGCTTAATATAGACCAAGTAGACGAAAGACTAAACCAGACATTTAACAGAAGAACAATGCATAAAATACGACTAAGATCAAGGAACTGAAGCCCAAAAGATCTCCTCATAATGAGGCCACATCTGCAAGCTCCTAATCCCAGATGCAGGAGTAGACCCAGCTTCTGTAAAGTGTGAGGGAACTTTTTAAAAGTCACATCGTCATAAATAAGATTTTTGGCAGACAGCAGCTCAAGCTGCTTTCCTTGCCCCTCTTGCATCTTTTTTATTTATTTATTTATTTTTATGTCTCATCTGGGAGACCTCAGCTGACATGTTGCTGATGGATGACGGCTCACGGCTCAGCCGGTGCCAAGGTCTCAGATGAGTCCAGCTCTCCGTGATCAGATGAGCCAAACCACTGTGCGAGTCTGCATCAGCCATGGATCATCACTACACTGACAAGGAGGAGATGCATCAAGAAAGAGAAGACGGAGAGAGAGGAAACAGTCGCAATATCTAGATTTTTATAAAGCTAAAGGCAGAGAAACAGACTGACTCACTCAGCTGCATGTTGAATTAAACACCTGCCAAACCTGACATTTCTGTAGTCAGTATTAGGCCAACAGTGTGTGTGTTTCTGTGTGTAGGTGTGGAGCAACAGAGTCATAGCTGCTTATAAAAAGTTTATCGGGTTTCATCCAATACAGTTGAAAAACAGTACATGGAACGTCCAAAGAGAAAAACCTTGAAGAAAACATTATTGGTTTTCCTCTAAAACAGATCTTTAAAGTTGTAAGGAAGTCATATTTAAATGTCAAATCATTCTGGCTTAAACATGTATATAAATGTACTCTTAATCAGACGATATTGTCCAAAAAGTTAGAAAATTTCTATAAGAAAAAAAATCTAAGCATCTGTACGCTGAATCATGGAAAGGAAACAAAAACATGCAAAAGAAAAAAAAAAGAAGAAAAGTCATCACAAAATAGCTCTCCTTTTACTTGAGCATTTCCTTATTGCCTTAAAGGAATATCACAGTTTTCCTGCAGGTATGCTGATCCCTGGATTTCCAAGTCACAGCGTGTGTCAGATTTTATTTTCAGGATGGCTGCAGTTGACTTTCCACACACCTTCCAGCAGAGTGAAAAAAAACAGGTGGAAATTTTAAATGTAAAGCTTTCTGTAACAGGGGATGAGAAAAAGACCAAAAAGTGAAGCAGAATAAACTGATCTGTTTTTTTTATTATTATTATTGTGTTCATAGAGTTGGATCTTTATTATTTCAAGTGGTTAACAGTTCCTGGTAACTCCAAGCACTGTGCTTTGGTAGAAAACAGCCGGCCTGTCTGGACTCTCATTAAAGGAATAGTACACCCAAAACATGATTAGCCTTCATTTTCTACTCACCCCCATGCTGAACAAAACTCTGGAGTACTTTTTTGATATCTCAAATGCATCTGGAGATCTGGGAGGCTTCTTGCTGTCTGCTGACATTCAAATAATGGAGGTCTATGGCGCCCGAGACAGAAAGGTCCACAAAAGTCCACAAAAACGTGTCAATATTCCTCCATACTGCTCGTCCAATGTAATCCAAGTGTCCTGAGTGGGTAGCATCCAGAATTTACTCGAAACGAAGTCATTTAGAAAATTTTAGAGCCTAAACAGTAGTGTATAGGATTTCCTAATAGCGCCCCCATGCGCGCTCACGATTCTACGGAAGCCGGCAGACCAAACCGGAAGGAAGTGCGCATTCAGCGTCTGCTCTGCCGATAATGCAAGCGTAGAAGAAGAAATGTGCTGTTTACCTGTGCAAAGAAAGAAACAACGAAAGAAAAATGTCTGAGGACTTCAGTGTTGAGGAAGAGCATGAGTTCTTTGCCGAGCTGAATGCGCTGGTTTGGTCTGCCGGCTTCCGTAGCGTCGTGAGCGCGCATGGGGGCGCTATTAGGAAATCCTATACACTACTGTTTAGGCTCTAAAACGTTCTAAATGACTTCGTTTCGAGTAAATTATGGACGCTACCCACTCAGGACACTTGGAATACATTGGACGAGCAGTATGGAGGAATATTGACACGTTTTTATGGACTTTTATGGACCTTTCTGTCTCGGGCGCCATAGACCTCCATTATTTGAATGTCAGCAGACAGCAAGAAGCCTCCCAGATCTCCAGATGCATTTGAGATATCAAAAAAGTACTCCAGAGTTTTGTTCAGCATGGGGGTGAGTAGAAAATGAAGGCTAATCATGTTTTGGGTGTACTATTCCTTTAAGTTCATTAGAAGATGCACCTGCTTACCTGAAGAAAATTATTGAGGATGTTCTGCTGCCCCCTGCTGTTGCAGTACTGATGTTCTCACCACTTATCACTGGTGAACTGAATTTTTATTATTATTTATTTTTGGTTTGAAGGGAAAAAATTAAAAATGAGGATAAAAACAGGGTTTTTATTTTATGTATACACTGCTCAAAATATAAAGTGAACACTCGAATAAAACCTCCTAGAACCTAATGAATTAAATATTCTCATGGAATACTTTGTTCTGTATAAAATTAAATGTATTGACAATAAACATCACACAAATCATTGTTGGAAATTCAATGTATTACCAATGGAGGCTTGGATTTGGAATCACACACAAAAATAAATTAGAAAAACACTACAGGCTGATCCAACTTTGATGTAATGTCCTTAAAACGGGTCAAAATGAGGTTCTGTGTTGTGAGTGGCCTCGATGTACCTGTATGACATCCCTACAGTGCCTGGTCCTGCCCCTGATGAGGTGGCAGATAGTATCCTGAGGAAACTCCTCACAGACCTGGGATGTGTTCAATTTCAGCTTTTGCATCCTCCAAGGACTCTTTGAGAACCATGAAAATAAGGAGGCTGGAAGAGTTCTGGCTATGGATTCAAGCAGGTCTAGCCTTCTCAGGCTTTCACCGCTTGTAGGCTCCGTCGCCTAGCAACCGTGAGAGTTGACACACAAAGCAGGCAAAGAATAGATGCCGAACTTCTCACTACTGTTCTGGGTGCTAATTATAATGTCAGGGAGCTCCAGTAGTTGTTGGGAATAGCAGATTTATAGTCCCCACACTGCAAAGATATTGGAATCTGGGCTTAAATGCCAGCCAAACCCATTTACACAGGGAAAAATAAAAACCTTTCATTAAACCAAACATTACCCGCCACATATCTGACTCAAAAACTCAATTTCGAAATAACAATGTTTTATTCATTTCAGATGGAATTATTCACAAACTTGTATTACATTAAATTTACAATATTCACCATGGTGTGGTGTCATTTCCCTTTTTCCTCTGAGCACGGAGCAGCCGGCTTGCTTGGACTCGGAATGAATCACGGGACACCCCAAAATTATGAAAGATACAGCAGACCTTTCCTTCCAACCGGGCGATAAGAAGGCTGCATTTGTTGGCCGGATAAGATTTGCGTCTTTCCATCCAAAGAGGCAACATTGCTGCGCTATGATGTAGTTAGCCGACGAATCTAGCTTTTGGAGGTTTCAGCCACCGGATTAGAACACAGCACTGAAATAAAGCACCAGATGTGGTAAATCTGATGTGGGTCTGGGGAACGGGCGGGCCAATCCATTGGTTCAATGACTTCATCTTGCAGGAACTCTTGACACACTCCACCCACATGAGGTCTAGCATTGTCTTGCATTAGGAGAGACCAAGGGCCAGCCGCACCACCATATGGTCTCACAAGGGGTCTGAGGATCTAATTTCTGTACCTAATGGCATTCCTCTAGCGAGCGCATGGAGGGCTGCACAGCCCTCCAAGGAAATGCCACCCCAGACCATTTCTGACCCACTGCCAAACCAGTCATGCTGAAGGATGCTGTAGGCTCGCTCTCCAGACTCTGTCCCATGCGACAAGTGGCACATCCCCCATCTGTGGATGGGCCCTCATACCATCCTCATGGAGTTGGTTTCTAATCATTTGTGCAGACACATCCACATTTGTGGCCTGCTGGAGGTCATTTTGCAGGGACATGACAGTACTCCTCTTCCTCCTTGCACAAAGGCTCCTACAGCCTTCTCGACATCTCCTGGTGTACTAGCCTGTCTCCTGCACTGTAAAAAATGGAAATCTAAATGAGTCATTTTTGCTTAAATTAAGAGCATTTTTTCTTAAATTTAGGAGGTAAATGAGATACTTTGCCAATGGAACAAGACAATTTACATTTAAAATAAGAAAAAAAATGCTTTGTCTTATTTCAAGTTCATTTTATCTAATTACCTTGTTTTAGGAGTAAAAATACTAACTCCATTGGCAAATCATCTTATTTATCTACTTAAATTAAGGGCAAATACACTCAATTTAAGAATTTCTGTACTTAATTCTAGATGGTTTTTGCAGTGTGGTAGCTTCCCTAGGACACTCAGCTGACGGACACAGCAAACCTTATTGCCACAGCTCACATGAATATGCCATCCTGGATGAGCTGGACTACCTAAGCCACTTGTGTGGGTTTTAGAGTCTGTCTCAGGCTACCACAATTTTTATGGCACAACCGACATTTAAAAGTGACCAAAACAGCCAGAAAGCATAGGGACTTAGAAGTGGCCTGTTGTTACCACCTGCAGAACCATTTATTTAGTGTGTTTTGCTAATTACCAACAATTTCCACCCGTTGTCTATTCCATTTGCACAACAGCATGGGAAATTAAATGTCAATCAGTGATGCTTCCTATATAACCTATATATGTATATAAGGCAAATGCTTTATAATATCATATATATTCTGATACTTTGTGATGTACAGACAGTAGGACAAAATTATTTACTTTCTAAGTGTAATATATTTGGCCTACTTATGAATTAGAGTAGAGCCTCTGAAGTTTTTTTGTTTACGGTAAATGTCTTTACATCTTTTGATGTAATTACTTCTATATTTTTTTAACTCATCTCCATGGATATTTTATTTTCTTTTTACAATAAGTATCTGATAAATTATTTGAAATGTGCCATCTTTAAATTATTTCAGCTGCATTTTCTTATGTTCGACAGTTTAACAATTGTTATAGTTTTAAACTTCATCCTTTTAGAATGTTTTTTCAGACACAATGATTTTTTACAAATATTGAAAATACACCATCTGAAATCGATGTTTTAAACTTTCATTGTCATGATGGGTTCTCAAATGGAGACCCAATTATGCAGAACACCACTTGACGGACACAAGGATGAAAGTTTAACACGTTTATTATGCACAACACACAGAATGTACTGATGACAGGTTCGGGCCTGGGTTCTGGTTTCACCGGAGTCTGCGTGAGAGACAGAGCGGTTAAGGACTGCTGACAGGATTTGATTTCCAAGTGAGCTCTGATTGTACCTTGAGGGTTCTTGAGGTTCTCTTTGGGAGAGTCACTGTTGGTTCTGGAGAGGTGTTTATCAGCAGAGTCCGTTTGCTGCTTCAGCGTCTCACGTCTAGTTTGAACAGACCTTAGCTTTGGTTTCCCAGCTCTGGTCCAGAGCTGCTTGGAGGTTCTCAGAGAATCTTCTGGGTTTGGCTCAGAGGGTCGGCTCGGCAGGTTAGCTCTTCCTGAGCTTTCACGGAGGAGACACGGGTTTCCTGGAAACACAGAGATAGTGGTTAGAATCCAACCTGGATTCAGAGTCATGGAGATACTCAAAGATCTAGGCTTTAGCGCTGACCAACTGGAACAACACTGCAGCGTTGAGGCAAGGTCTGAAGACAGCTTATATAGTGGATCCTCTGATGATCTAGATGAGCTGCAGCTGTGCAGGAGGCTCCCTCAGAGGATCCACGGCGGACTCTGCTGGAGAAAGATGGGATTTTCTCCAGCTCCCAACAGTACCCCCCCCTCAACGACCGCCCCTTGGCGGTGCGGAAGAGGTAGATGGGCAGGAACGCTCGTACTCCTCGATAAGTGTAGGGTCGAGGATGTACGAGCCTGGGACCCACTGACGATCCTCCGGTCCGTAGCCCTCCCAGTCGACGAGGTACTGCCATCCGCGACCTCGTCGACGGGAGTCTACAATGCGGCGCACTGTGAAGGCCGGATGGCCATCGACCTCCAGGGCAGGTGGTGGGGAGTCGGACGGTGGGCACAGAGGGCTCGAAGAAACAGGCTTGATCTGGGAGACGTGGAATGTAGGGTGGATTCGGAGGGACTGAGGTAATTGGAGACGAACAGCTGAGGGGTTGATGACTCGTGAGATCTTGAAGGGTCCAATGAATCTCGGGGAGAGTTTGAGACATCCCCTTGAGGGGGATGTCTCGAGTGGAGAGCCACACTTCCTGGCCTTCAGAATACTCGGGGGCGGGACGTCTCTTGGCGTCGGCGAAACGTTTAACTGACTCGGATGACTGGTTGAGTGTGGCGATGGTCTCCCTCCAAATCCTCTGACAGCGACGGATGTGTTGGTTGACGGACAGCACCGATATCTCTCTCTCATCTGCAGGGAAAAGAGGTGGTTGGTATCCGAGACTGACCTGGAATGGGGACTGTCCAGTGGATGCAGAACGGAGAGAGTTGTGGGCGTATTCAATCCACGGGAGGTATTGACTCCAATCCACGGGATTATTGGAGGTGAGACAGCGGAGGGTGGATTCCAGCTGCTGGTTCATTCGTTCTGTCTGGCCGTTGGATTGAGGGTGGTAACCTGAAGTGAGGGATGGTTTGCAACCGAGAGCAGAACAGAAAGCCTTCCATACCTGTGAGATGAATTGTGGACCTCTGTCCGAGAGGATTTCCTGGGGAATGCCATGAAGCCGGAAAACATGTTTAATAAGTAGCTGGGCTGTCTGGAAGGCCGTGGGAAGTTTCCTGAGGGGTACTAGATGGCAGGACTTCGAGAAACGATCAACAATGGTTAGAATGGTGGACATACCTCGGGAGACAGGGAGACCGGTGACAAAATCAATGGCTATGTGGGACCAAGGACGCGAGGGAACAGGTAGTGGTTGAAGCAGGCCTGAAGGAGGTTGGTGTGAGGCTTTGTTGCGGGCACATGTGGGGCAAGCCAACACATACTCCTTTACGTCTTTGTGGAGTGTGGGCCACCAGAAGCGCCTGGAGATGAGAGCAACTGTTCTACTCACTCCTGGATGAGCGGTGAATTTGGCGGCATGCATCCACTGGATCAGACGGGACCTGACAGAAGATGGGACATATGTACGATTAGGCGGACCGGTACCTGGATCTGGTTCTGTGGCTAGGGCAGAGTTGATAAGGTCCGTTATCTCCCAATTGACCACTCCAATGGTACATGAAGCTGGAAGGACAGGTTCAGGTGTCTCTGGATGATCGACGGAGTAGAGACGAGAGAGAGAATCGGGCTTCACGTTCTTGGATCCGGGTCTGTAGGAAATGATAAGGTTGAAACGTGAGAAGAAGATTGACCACCTGGATTGGCGAGGATTTGCCTGCTTAGTTGACTGGATGTAAGCCAGGTTCTTGTGGTCTGTCCACACAAGAACCGGATGCTCAGCTCCCTCCAGCCAATGTCTCCATTCTTCCAACGCCAACTTAATAGTCAGGAGCTCTCGGTCACCCACGTCATAGTTCTGTTCTGCGGAAGAGAGTCTACGAGAGAAGAAAGCACATGGGTGTATTTTCTGATCAGAGTCGAGCCTCTGGGAGAGAACCGCTCCAACCCCAGAATCAGAAGCATCCACCTCTAGGATGAACTGTTTAGTTGGGTCAGGTTGTATCAGAACGGGAGCTCTAGAAAACAAGGATTTGAGTTTCTCAAAAGCAGCTTGAGCCTCGGGAGTCCACTGAAAAGTTCGTTTAATGGAAGTCAGAGAGGTTAATGGAAGGGCGGTTTGACTGTAGTTTCTGATGAATCGACGATAGAAGTTAGCGAACCCTAAAAACCTCTGTAGCTGTTTTCGGTTTTCAGGAACTGGCCAGTCTAAAACTGCTTTGATCTTGTCTTCTGAAGGTTTTACCTGGCCGCCCTCGAGCACAAACCCCAAAAAGGTGACTGAAGGTTGATGGAATTCGCACTTCTCGGCTTTCACGAACAGCTTATTTTCCAGTAGTCTCTGTAAGACAAGACGGACATGTCTCTTGTGTTCCTGGAGGTCCTTGGAATAAATGAGAATGTCATCAATGTACACAAAAACAAACACGTTGAGGAAATCTCTGAGAACATCATTAACCAAAGCCTGAAAGCAGGCAGGAGCGTTTGTTAAACCGAAGGGCATCACCAGGTATTCGAATTGACCCAAGGGTGTCTTAAAGGCAGTTTTCCATTCATCGCCCTCTCGTATCCTAAGGAGATGATAGGCGTTTCTTAAATCCAGCTTGGAAAACACTGTTGCACCCTGTACAGGTTCAAAAGCAGAGGCGAGAAGAGGCAGTGGGTATTTATTTTTAACTGTGATCTGATTCAAACCTCGATAATCAATACAAGGTCTCAGGGAACCATCCTTCTTGCCCACGAAGAAGAAACCGGCGCCCAATGGAGAGGATGAAGGGCGAATTATTCCAGCAGCTAATGATTCGTTGATGTATTTCTCCATTGTTTCTCTTTCGGGCTTGGAAATGTTATACAATCTGCTGCTAGGAAGGGGTGCACCAGGTAAAAGTTCAATGGCGCAATCGTATGGTCTGTGTGGAGGTAGGGACGTCGCACTGACCTTACTGAAGACAGGGGCTAAGTCATGGTACTCAGAGGGAACTGAAGAAAGGTCGGGAGAGTCCATCTCCCCCCCACCACTAGGAGGCCCCAACATAGGGGCAGCAGAACGAAGGCAGGTTTCGTGGCACATAGTGGACCATGATTCCAGAAGACGTTTAGTCCAATTAATGTGAGGGTTATGCTTCTCCAGCCATTCGAACCCGAGGACCAGCGGGGAACATGCAGAGGGAAAAACAAAGAAAGTTATTGTCTCTCGGTGGTTACCTGACAGAAGTAGCTCGAGGGGCTGGGTTTGGTGGGTAACACGGTGGAGTCTTTTTCCATCTATGGCGGACACACTGAGAGGCTGAGAGAGAGGAACGGTTTTAATCTGGAGTTGCTGGACGAGGTTAGAGTCAATTAGGTTACGCTCACAGCCTGAGTCGATGAAAGCGGAGAAAGAGAGACTTTGGTTATCACAGAAGAGCGTGGCAGGCAGCAACAAACGAGGAGATTTTATTGTATTAATTTGGCCCGCCAGACTCCTCAGATCCTCTGGCGGGCCCCGGCTTTTGATTTTGCCGGACAGGAGGCGATGAAGTGTCCACTCTCGCCACAGTAGATACATAGCTTACTTAAGAAACGCCTCTGTCTCTCCTCTGGAGTGAGCCTAGTGTGTCCCACCTGCATTGGTTCAAAATCCCTTTCCCCCGAATGAGAGGCTTGAACAGGCAATGGTAGAGATTGGGACTTAGACCTCTGAGTGGGCATCTGCTCTGTAGAGGGAGAACACACAGTCACGTTAAGAGAGGCAGGAGAGAAATTACTCAGCTTCTTAGAACTGTTTCTGGCTCGAATCCTATTATCAAGTCTAATGGAAAGGCGAATTAAATCCTCGAGGGAAGCTGGTTCGTCGAGGGTTGCTAGTTCATCTTTAATCTGTTCGTTTAATGCCATGAAGAAGGCTCCCTTCAAGGCGCTTTGGTTCCATCCGGAAGCTGCCGCCTTAACCCGGAAGTTTATTGAAAAATCTGCCACCGATGAATTTCCTTGTTTAAGGCTGAAAAGAGCTCTGGAATCAATAGTTTGGTCAGTTTCCTGGTTGAAAACCTGGGTAAATTCAGCAATGAAGTCAGAAAAACGGCAATTTAAACTGTCGTCAGTGGCAAATCTTGCCTGAGCCCATTCCAAGGCTCTTCCTGTTAACTGAGAAAGAATGAACGTTATCTTCTTGTGATCTGTGGAAAAGCTACCAGGAGAGTTCTGAAAAATCAACCGACACTGGAATAAAAATCCTTTGCAATCTTTCATGTTACCGAAGAATTTCTCTGGAAGACTAGGGCGGAACTCTGATGACGTCACAGGTTGTGACCTCGGGGGAGGGACTGGACCCGGAAATGGTTGCTGAACAGATGCAGCATTAGCGCTATTCAGGAAGTTAGCACAACTCTGTAGCATTTGGTTATGAGTTCCAACTAGATGGTATAACTCACGGAGCGTTTGGGTTTGTCCTTGTAGTTGAGCATCCTGTTCCTCCAAACGACGGGTGAGGTGATCTGCTGGGCCTTGAGTTTGGCCGCAGTGTTCTGTCATGATGGGTTCTCAAATGGAGACCCAATTATGCAGAACACCACTTGACGGACACAAGGATGAAAGTTTAACACGTTTATTATGCACAACACACAGAATGTACTGATGACAGGTTCGGGCCTGGGTTCTGGTTTCACCGGAGTCTGCGTGAGAGACAGAGCGGTTAAGGACTGCTGACAGGATTTGATTTCCAAGTGAGCTCTGATTGTACCTTGAGGGTTCTTGAGGTTCTCTTTGGGAGAGTCACTGTTGGTTCTGGAGAGGTGTTTATCAGCAGAGTCCGTTTGCTGCTTCAGCGTCTCACGTCTAGTTTGAACAGACCTTAGCTTTGGTTTCCCAGCTCTGGTCCAGAGCTGCTTGGAGGTTCTCAGAGAATCTTCTGAGTTTGGCTCAGAGGGTCGGCTCGGCAGGTTAGCTCTTCCTGAGCTTTCACGGAGGAGACACGGGTTTCCTGGAAACACAGAGATAGTGGTTAGAATCCAACCTGGATTCAGAGTCATGGAGATACTCAAAGATCTAGGCTTTAGCGCTGACCAACTGGAACAACACTGCGGCGTTGAGGCAAGGTCTGAAGACAGCTTATATAGTGGATCCTCTGATGATCTAGATGAGCTGCAGCTGTGCAGGAGGCTCCCTCAGAGGATCCACGGCGGACTCTGCTGGAGAAAGATGGGATTTTCTCCAGCTCCCAACATTCATAATCTCATTTAAAAAAATAGGCCTGACTTTATAATTATTATAAACTATTTCATCCAAACCCTGTGTATCAGCAGATATATAATGGCGTTGGAGGCCACAACATGTAGTGACACCTGATTACATTTTATATTATTCAGGACGACAGTTCAAGGCTTCATTATGTAAACACAACTAATATAAGAATGATTTAATCCCTCCGTCTATCAACCTCATTAATCATTTAACATTAAGAGATGAGCTGGAAAACAGAAGGCCTCTGAGGGTCCGTTGATGAAGGGTTTAGAATATGAATTGTTGTGACTCAGTAGAATGTTTTAGAAAGATGACTGGATCCTGTTATCGTCACACGTGATTTTATATGAATTCATCCTAATTAAACATTTAAAATGTGCTTTTCTGCATTGATTCTGCAGTGATTATTCTAGCATCTTCCATCGTGTTTCAACCAACTAGAAAGAATTTCGCAAGAAATCCTGTAATTTGGTAACCTGACTCCGCCAGAGGGATTTGCTCCACATATCCATCTGGAAACCTTCCGTTGAAGTAATTTTGGGAAGGGGTGAAAATACTGGTTAGCTGATTTGCCGATGTTGGTGATAGCCGGGCCAAATAAACCAATCAGATCAACGAAGCATATGACGTACTAGCAGCCAGGCTACTCTTGCCGAAACCAGTTGGGAGAAGAGCAAAAACATCTTTTCCTCTGAGAAAAGCCTCCAGAGCAGTGTTTTGCTCTTCTTCCAGTGAAGAAATACTCTGTAATTCCGATAAAACTTGCTCGATAGCCACACTAACGCTAGTTTCATCGGCTGAAGCCGCCATGTTCTTTAGACTGAACTGTCGCGCTTCTCGTTGCGTCACACCTCAACCCGCCTCAAAGCCAACGCTGATTGGACGTTCGTTTGGTGAACGGCTCCAAATTTTCTTTAACGGAAAGTAGCCAGACTGATCTGCGAGTGAAACCTTGAAAGTTCGCGAGATCAGGATGGTCTCACGAGGCTAGTAATTTGGCTCATCTAAAAATATTTGACATAATTTCCTTTCTTTATCTTTACATACACTATATTGCCAAAAGTATTTGCTCACCCATCCAAATTATTGGAATCAGGTGTTCCAATCACTTCCATGGCCACAGGTGTATAAATTCAAGCACCTAGGCATGCAGACTGTTTTTACAAACATTTGTGAAAGAATGGGTCGCTCTCAGGAGCTCAGTGAATTCCAGCGTGGAACTGTGATAGGATGCCACCTGTGCAACAAATCCAGTCGTGAAATTTCCTCGCTCCTAAATATTCCACAGTCAACTGTCAGCTGTATTATAAGAAAATGGAAGTGTTTGGGAACGACAGCAACTCAGCCACGAAGTGGTAGGCCACGTAAACTGACGGAGCGGGGTCAGCGGATGCTGACGCGCATAGTGCGAAGAGGTCGCCAACTTTCTGCAGAGTCAATCACTACAGACCTCCAAACTTCATGTAGCTCAAGAACAGTGCGCAGAGAGCTTCATGGAATGGGTTTCCATGGGCGAGCAGCTGCATCCAAGCCATACATCACCAAGTGCAATGCAAAGCGTCGGATGCGGTGGTGTAAAGCACGCCGCCACTGGACTCTAGAGCAGTGGAGACGCGTTCTCTGGAGTGACGAATCGCGCTTCTCCATCTGGCAATCTGATGGACGGGTCTGGGTTTGGCGGTTGCCAGGAGAACGGTACTTGTCTGACTGCATTGTGCCAAGTGTAAAGTTTGGTGGAGGGGGGATTATGGTGTGGGGTTGTTTTTCAGGAGCTGGGCTTGGCCCCTTAGTTCCAGTGAAAGGAACTCTGAATGCTTCAGCATACCAAGACATTTTGGACAATTCCATGCTCCCAACTTTGTGGGAACAGTTTGGAGCTGGCCCCTTCCTCTTCCAACATGACTGTGCACCAGTGCACAAAGCAAGGTCCATAAAGACATGGATGACAGAGTCTGGTGTGGATGAACTTGACTGGCCTGCACAGAGTCCTGACCTCAACCCGATAGAACACCTTTGGGATGAATTAGAGCGGAGACTGAGAGCCAGGCCTTCTCGTCCAACATCAGTGTGCGACCTCACAAATGCGCTTCTGGAAGAATGGTCAAAAATTCCCATAAACACACTCCTAAACCTTGTGGACAGCCTTCCCAGAAGAGTTGAAGCTGTTCTAGCTGCAAAGGGTGGACCGACGTCATATTGAACCCTATGGATTAGGAACGGGATGTCACTTAAGCTCATATGTGAGTCAAGGCAGGTGAGCAAATACTTTTGGCAATATAGTGTATCTTTACTTCTTAAGTCAGAAATATTCAAATTATTTTTTTATGCTCTTGGTATCTATATATCTATATATGACCACATTTGATTACAATAGAGTATGCTCAGCATATAACAATTTCCTCTTCTGTTGTACGAACAAATAAATGGCTAGTAACCCGATACAGTATATCCATTCTCTTTCATTAATGTTTAGCCACACCAAAGACTTTCTTAGCATCACTGGTCAGTTTTAACTCATCCAACATCTCTTTTTTTCTGAGCTATTCAGAGAAAATTGATGGTCTGCAGATTTTCTCCTGCTCCATAGCCCAGATGCCTTTGAGCTTAAAGGAATAGTACACCCAAAACATGATTAGCCTTCATTTTCTACTCACCCCCATGCTGAACAACACTCTGGAGTACTTTTTTGATATCTCAAATGCATCTGGAGATCTGGGAGGCTTCTTGCTGTCTGCTGACATTCAAATAATGGAGGTCTATGGTGACCGAGACAGAAAGGTCCATAAAAGTCCACAAAAAACGTGTCAATATTCCTCCATACTGCTCGTCCAATGTATTCCAAGTGTCCTGAGTGGGTAGCGTCCATAATTTACTCGAAACGAAGTCATTTTCTTTCGTTGTTTCTTTCTTTGCACAGGTAAACAGCACATTTCTTCTTCTACGCTTGCATTATCGGCAGAGCAGACGCTGAATGCGCACTTTCATCTGGTTTGGTCTGCCGCGCTTTCCGTAGACTCGTGAACTCGCATGCGTGCGCGTTTAGGAAGTCCTATACACTACTGTTTATGCTCTAAAAACATTCTAAATGACTTTGTTTCGAGTAAATTATGGACGAGCGTCAGATAGCTGTGGTGCATTCAGGAGCATGGGACCATTTTATATTTTCAAGGAAAGATACATAAACGGAAAAGAACTTAACTTTTCCGTTATCTCAGAGAATTTTTAGAAATAGTTCGAAAAATTGAGCTTTCAATTCATATAGTGGCATCTGGCTGTTTTTTTAAAGGTTACTTTATACTTTTTTACTTTAAGTAGTTTTTGGAGCAAATACTTTTTCACTTTTACTCGAGTAAAGAGGTCAAGTTGATACTTCAACTTTTACCAGAGTGTTTTTAAACTGCAGTATCTATACTTCTACTTAAGTAACAAATCTGTGTACTTTTGACACAACTGGCTGAGGGCCAACCACTGATCCATGTTTCCCCACTGAGGTTCAAAGGAGCCTAAGAAGCAGAGTAGAAACCTGTTGACAAGTAATGAAGGTCAGGAATGGTGGATTACCTTTTATGCTGTGTTAGCCTACTTCGTGTTGTTAGACAGGTTCGGACCAACTGATTTTATCTTTTGGTTCTGGCTGTGATCAGGCTTGAGTGTAGCTGCTTCAAGTGTTGTAGTTGATCAGAGTTAATCCTTTCATCTCTAAGTGGATCAGGATGGTTTGGGTAACTTTTTACTTTATTAAAACAAAATAATCTGACCTTTAAATTTGTTTTATGATCTGAAACATGTAAAAGTTGAAGAAGTTATAAAGGGGCTTTTACAAATTCTTAACAAAAAAAACTTCTTCCTGTTAACCAACAAGCTGTCTCTGATAAATCACCAGCTTTATAAATGCTGAACAGGAACTAAATGTTTATCTATTTATGATGGATTGTGTTTTTATTTCACCAGCTTTCATCACCCTCTGCTTATAAAAAAAAAAAAAAAAAAAAAGAACATTTGCTCGTTAGCTTTTGGTAAAGTTGTCCCTCCTGTTTTGTGTTACTTTCCCAAACACTGGGTCTCTGATTCAATATGCATTTCTTTCCTCATGCGAGAGAACCTTTGGCAATCAATGCACCAGTCAGCCTATTCAGAGTACAAAAACGTGACTGAAATGAGACTGGAGGAGCTCAGGAGTGGTTCCAGGCTGAATATGTGCAGCAAATATCCTTCAAAACACAACAAAGAGTTCAAAAGTTATAACTGAAAGGTTTTATCGGGAAGATCTAACCTCATGTTAGCAGTAAATGCAGGTTCGATAAAGTCAAAACAAAGAGCCAATTTGCAGAAGCCGTGTCCGCTCTGAAAACGTGTCAGAGTTAAAGGAACATTTTATCAATAAGAATCCAAAGGAGCATTAGCACTTTACCTGTCATCCCTTCAGATTTGATGGGTTATCGACGCGTTTTGCCACACTTTGTGAATCCTGATCAGACGGCAAGCTGCACTGTGAGGAGCCTTCTTTTTTATTTGCTTCGCTGAATTGTCTAAAGCAGCAAAAACATTATCTGTTCATGTGAGGGCCAAAGCAGGGTCAAACTAAGAATACATGTAGCCTTTACAGTAGTAGCCATTCAAAATGTCCCCACTTTCCTTGATGAGCAATTGGCTGGTCCTCTACAATTCCTTTTTAAACATCAATTTTTGTACTAAAATATTCTGTCATGATTTCTGGACATTAAGATCTAGAAAGAAACTTAATCAGGCCTTGTAATTCAGTGAAAGGGTGGAGTCAGAGTAAAAAACTATGCACACCCAGAGGGGAGGAAGTTTGAGGGGATTTTCCTGGGAGTTGCAGGAAAGTAGGCTGCCATTCGGCTGGCGTTTGACTTGGAAGAGCCATTTTGAATGGCTGCAACTGTATATCCCCTGATTTAATCACTCTTATCTTAAAATAGAAAAGCTGTTTTAAACGAACTTTCTTTTCGTATTCACTCGTGTATTCAAAATGACGAAATAAATCTGTCTAAGTCTAAAATAACCATACCATTAATAAACAGCATTATTATACAAGAATCAGCCAGTCCAATGGGAAACAACACAGGAACGGCTTCTACACATTAAAAATGTTTGTTTAGGTATAAATAAAGTTTTGAGCTAATTAGCTTTGGACTCCTGCACATTTATTCCAAATGGTGCTCTCTCTGGATTCCTTTAACATTTTCTTTTTAACAATCTGAACAACTAAGTAAAACAAACGGAGAAAAAAAAAGGCATACGCACATGTGCATATTTTAACTGTGTGTTCCATAAATCATCTTCATGATTCTGAATAATGATAGAATAATATTACACGACTTTTTTGGCCTTTGAAATCAATTATTTCAAAAAGTTTGACTTTTACACTTGTTGAAAATATAGTGCAGTATCCTTAATTAGAAAGACAAAGCAAAGTTTGTGGACAGTGGTCCCTTTATTTTGTTTGTAAAAGTCAATAAAAAAGAGATTATAACCAGACTTATAGGAGCCACAGAACCTGGATAAATAGAAAAATTTTCCCACAGTGGAAGGCAAACAGGTAAAATCTAAGTAACAGTCTAAATGATTCCGAAACATCTTCTTCCCCACTGCCATCAGAAACCTCAATGTTTAAAAAACTCTAAATAATGTCAGACTCTGCATCAAACTGACGACAATGAGTTTTTTTCTCCCACACTGTTTACATTTGATCACTGCTGCACTTTAAGAAAACGAAAATGTCATGAGAGCTGTACAAAATGAAATTTTGTTTTGTATACACTGTGTCTATACAAAATTACAATAAATGTTGTCTAAGTCCAAGTCTAAACGCATTCAAAAGCTTCAGTGTTTATAAATCATCTATTTGAAAACATTAAATTAACCTAACCGTTTCTGTGGGCTGAGTCGGAATTTAAAGAAATATTTTTAGACCTTTTTTTGTCACAAACACCACAAATACCAAAAAGGAAACCCTTTTTTAAAGTAAATGATTAAAACAAACGTGTCTAAAATGCAACAAAAGAAAACAAAATCAATTCCTCTTAATTCCATTTTAAAAGCTGTTTGTGTTTTATTGATATAAGTTTGGATATTTTGCTTCAAAATCCAACTAAAAACAGATAAACAGGAAGAGCGGTACTCTTTTTTTTCTCCTTCTTTTTATTAAACTCCAGATCTGTGGTCGTCAGATTGTTCGGACATCAACTCAAAGCAAATAATGACCCATCACTGTGATGCTTTGTGAGCTGGAGACGTTTAAAATTTGAAAGCCGCAGCTCTGTCTCTGTGTGCACGGCCTGGCGGCGCCTATCTGTGCCAAACGAGCTAAACTGTTGCCCAAAAACCATTAAAAACCCATCAGTGAGGCACAGTGCTGGATGTTGGAGCACAAAAACACGCTGCAGCATCCTCGGTGTCAAATGTGTCTCCATTTAAGGCTGAAAATAACTCCTAATAAAGCTCTAGTGTGCAGCACATCCAGCTCAGGTGAAACTGTAAGCCTTTGTGGAGGTTATAGTTGTCCTTTTCATCACATCGAGAGGTGTTAACAAACATGCACAGAATGGAAAGAAGAGGAAAACAGTTCCACAGTTGATCTTTTACAGACAAAATATTCCTGTCAGGTCTACTCTAATTTTTTTAAAGAATCTCACATTTTCCAACATTATTATAATAGAACTGTGCAGTGACATTGTTTGAAGCCATTTTTCATTCACATAAAGTTCTAAGAATTTTACATAAGTTTGGTCAAAGGAAGCTTAAATTTTTCTTTTAACATGGAAGTAATTTTATATTACCAGGATTGTATAAATGAAACCTAGGCGATAATTCAACAGAATAGACAGAATCGCTTAATCCAGGCATTCATTGTGCGATTTTTTGCACTTTTCGGGCTGACTTTCCAGTCGTGCAAGAATTTTTCGATCGGCCCGACTTTCAGCCTGATCGTGCATCGTGTGGCATGCAGTGTACAAGGGGTAACGAGGCGAGATCAGCCTCTCACGACCACCTCCTGATCAGGAATCGTGAGGTCAGGAGAGGTTTCAGCACACAAAGTTGCACAAACTGCCAAGGCAGAGCATTTCAGTCTAGTGAGCTTCATATTCCTCCTGCTACTCCTTTGGCTTCCGGATAGACGAGTATTACCAGTGCCATCTCACTAAGGAGCTCAGCCTACTGTACGTGGTTTTTAGACGTTCAGTGTGAGCAGGTAGTTCGAATCAGAGCGTCTGGCTGCACATGCATCGTGAGCTGTGAACTGTAGCTGTGTTCAACGATTGAGAAAAATGGCAGTGTATGCCCAGCATTACCCATCTTATCTTTGAAGGAACCCTATCCGCATTGGACCACACCTCCACAGAGTCCAATCAGCATTCAGTCCAGTTTAAAAGACATTCAAAATCCCATCACAGTTGCTACTCAACCAAGCGTCTGTCCTGTTGGCTCGTGATGTCTGGCTTTGACTCGGTTTGCCTTGATTCAACCCTCCTCCATCGTCCATCTGACCTTGACCCTGGTTCTGCCAGTCGTCGCTTCCGTCGCTTCATGCTTGCTCATCATGGCGGTTCATATGAACCTGTACCTTATTCCAGCTGCCATCCATCTTCGTTCTTTCTCCATTCTACCACCAGGTTCAGGCCTGGGGGAATTAATCTGGTTCTCATTAGAGACTGACATAGGAGTGGATTTTCACTCCTGTCCCATCCCACTCCCACAGAAAAAAAATTGTGTCCCGTCCCGATCCCGGGCCAGAGTAGAAATCTAAATCCTGTCCCGTCCCACTCCTGGTGAAATTACTCCCAATCTCATCCCGCTCCCATTCAGAATGACTCCCACTCCCGCACCACTCCCATTCTTGTTGTCTTCAATAAGATTTCTGCCAATACATTGAATCTGAATTTCTTTTGAGCGCGGGTGAAAAACTGAGAGCGGAAGCGCTGTTGGTTTTTGGGTCCTGTAGTTTTTTGACTCTAATTATAGTGTAGGCTTCAAGGAAAAAAAAACTACAAAATGGCAGTGCCGGTACTGGATTTTTTTTTCTTTCTGTTTTATTTTTATGGCATCGATCCTAGTTTTTTTGTTTTGTTACTATTGATTTGCTCCCGTTAATGTTTAATCCTGTGCCGTCCCAATCACGTGATCGTTACTAATACTGATTCCCATCCCACGGGAATCCCGTGACCCGATGGATTCCCAAACTAGTCTCTAGTTCTCATTCGACATCTCATGCATACAATCATAGTAAATTCCAGTGATGTTTCCTACCGAGGTCTGAGCACCAAAGATTTAAACATTGTATCAATGAAACTCTTCTAAATGCCAGGTTAGATATATATGCAGGAGAAAATGTTGCATTTCTTGGATTAACTAGTCTTTAATAAGCATCAGAAGCATCTTACCTAGAATTCAGAGTCTTCTTAAAGAAAAATTAAACGCTGGTCTCTTTTCTTTAAAATGTGTTGATGTTGAAAGGTTTATGCAGGATGGATCTGACTAAAAAAAATCTTCTGAGGAGGATCCATAATGTTCTCAATTTTATGAAGAATTTGTCTTTAACTAGCAAAGCTACTTAAATGTTGCTTGTGGCTCCAAATATAGTTTTCAGATGAAAAAGACGATTGAAAAGTTAGTATTTATTTGGAAATTAGAGTGCCAGATTCTGAAGGAAGAGGTTGGTAACGATCCACTATTTAACAGAGAGAGATGGTTTAGGATTCATATCTGCTGGTGTTGATCATCTGCATTTTATCAAGTTCAAAATCAAAGAATCGTATCTACAAGACTTTAGAGGACTTCATGCAGCCCAAACTTCATGGTGATTTAAATGTTTTCCTTCCACTAAATTTACCATTAATACACTTGGAAACCATCAGCCTCTTTAGCAAAGAGATTTTAGTTATTTTGCCTGTTTTGGGATAAAAGTGAAGACCAGATTATAGGCAGCATAAAACTTATCTACTAAAAAAACACATTTAATTAGTCTGATTAAATCAGGGGTGCATGATAGTAGAAAATCCCTTTGTGGCAATCAGGATTATACTATAGTTATCTAAAACTACAGAAAAACAAAAACTGAAATAGGGGAAACGTTTTTTGGTTAACTGAAATAAATTACTGCAATTAAAAAAAGGAAAAATAAAACTTAAACTGTATCGTATGTTTATAGAAGTACGGTAACTACATCAAATTGTTTTTTTTATCTATTAAAGCCTTCCAAACAGAATTTTTTCTCCAAAGGACTCATTGATGTACCTGAAGTTTAAATATATATTTCCCCCCTTTTTTATTACTTTTTTATTACTAAAAATAATTTCATAAATACAACACTGATGTTTGAGACCTGCGACTAACAATGAATCCAAATGACATAACTAAAACTAGTACTTACCCAAATGAAAACTAAACTTAAAAGCATAATTTTGACAATATCTAATTTTAAAATACCTAAACTATTCTAAAAATTAATTAGATTTCACTGAATTAGAGAAAAAAAGCTGAATAAAACTAAATCAGAACTATTGTAACCTTTTGAGGATTAGCATCTCGATTCTGCCATCTGTCTTTACCGACAAAGCCGAGGTTCTGCATGTATGGAGTCAGGCTTTTTTAATCACTTCCCCTCAAATCTGTGCGTTACTTGATGGATTACAGCTCAGCGCCCACGTGGCAGTCTGGTTATAATTGGAAAGGCTACCATGGCAACCAATCAAAACCGACGCAGGAAGACAAAAAAGGAATTGCTTTAAAACTAAACATTGAGGTTAGATAATGTCATACCAATCAGGCCTCTTAACATTTTAACAGTTGATTGTCTCATCCTTTTTCAGACAGTTAACTTAAAAACAAATTTTCTGTAAATATTTATAATGGTTAATAAAAAAAACATAAATGAAAAAGCAGAAATTAGATGGGCCGATGCAGTTAATTGTATAGACTTGGGAAGTCTGGTTTAAATGAACAACTTCCAAACCTCTGCAGGAATTCTGTCAGAAACTATCTACACCCTTTTATGTAGTCACCCATCCTTTACAGAATAAAAGCTATAAGTTTAAACTATAATATGAAGAGGAACAGCAGGATCAGAAGGTCAAACAAAAAACAGAGCTGTAAAAGTGGATAAAGTTTGTATCTTGATCTTAATATGTAGAAGGAAAGCTGTTTTTTATTGAACTAATGTGAACAAAAACACCTTGAGTTATATTCTTCAGTTATAAGGAAATCACACATTAATAAGGTTTCTTCTCTTTGAAGAAAGATCATCTTGCATAAAGAGATTTATAGATTTAAGGTGGGATTTAGTGGTGTTCTCAGCAGAAGTCAGAGTTCCTTCAGTTGCAGAAACATTTTAAATAGTCTCAAGCTATCAGAGCTTAACATGCAGGCTGTTTCCTGGGAACTGGCTCACTTTCACTTCAGCAGCAACCGATGCAGATCCATCGTCTAGCTGTGAAAACATTTGGTGTATGAAATCAGTGAAATATGCAGCCTTCCCAAAAGTTATACCGGGCTTTAAAAACAACCTTCAAAATAATTGTAGGCATAAAAAATCTTTTTTTTTAGCTAGTTGGTTCTTAACTAGATCCAATGGGGGATTTGGCTTTACATAGAGAGAGAGCTGGTGGTTCACAGATTATCTAAAGCATTATTTGGGTCTCAGTGTGGTAAAATATGATTCCTTTAAAAGATGAAGGAAAGTCTGAATGTTGGAGAAGTTTAATCATCATCATTTAGAACAGATCCAGTTAAATGAGCAGATGTAACATTGGAAAACAAGCCTATGGATGATGCAGCTGGTTAGTCTTTGGACCAAATGTAGGGTTTAACAGTGATGAAGTAAAAAAAGAAAAGAAAAAAAAAATCACCCATAAATATGGTGGTACTTGATAAATACCATCTTGTGCTGCTTTTCTTGCTAATCAACAATATGGGTAACTTAAAAATAAGGCTCTGCTGGAGGATTCTTCGCGAAAGGATTTTTTAAAAACTAAATAACATTTTACTTCAGTTTTAAATGCTTTAAATACTTATAATAACTTTCAAGAGAAGACATGGGAGTCTTTTAATCCTTCATTAAATTATTTCACAGTATTCTGTTGATGCAACAAACTGCTCCTCCTCTACACTTTTTGTAGCCGTCAACAAGCTACTGGTAAAGTTCTGCTTGGATACTAGTCAGAATTATTCATATCATGGTTTCTGGGTAAAGATTTAATTTGTATATTTCGTTTCGTTCCCAATTATATTCTATATATTGTATTGTATATGGTACAATGGTGCTGTCAACATGGTTAACATCTTGGCGAGATTTCAAAGCATCTTCTTTACTTCTTTGAACAAACCTCTCATCATTTGGAAAAACAGGTCAAATCCTCATCTTCTCTGACCAGAAAACTTTTCTGCAGAAGATAATTGGCTGGTCCCTGATGGCTGGAACCAAAACAGGACGGAGCAATGATCCCAACACATTGTGAAACTGTTTTTGGTTAGAACTGATCAGGCCCAAGCTGAAAATGCTAAGACTTTGCTAAAAAGGGACCAACTAGTTTATATGAACCCTTCCGATAATAAAATATCCAATCAGAATCAGACCAGAAGCTTCACGATGGCTACAGTTGTTAAAGGTTTAACTTGCTTTAAGTGCTTTATCCAAACATTTAACGTCTAAGCAGAGTTAAACCCAAAAAAATTTTTTTTCAAAAAAAGAGAAGAATCTCTAAAAGCAAAATAAAACTGAATAATCAACATTTTGAACTGGATTTTTATTTACATTTCATTAAAATATTCATTTTAAAATTATGTACTGTTTTCTCAATAATCACAGAAAAAATTCATTAGCTTTACAGCAATGAACCCCTTACAGTAGCTTTTTGCACGTTGCCACTGGTGTCCCAACGAGTCATCTTTGAGATTAGAAAGCCTCCTTGCCATCACCTTAATTTTCACATCTATCCAGAGGTTCCCCATCAGATTAAAGGCACGACTGGCTGTGCCACAAGAAAATGTTAACTGTATTTGAATTTAGAGGAGATATGTCGGTTAAAACCAAAGATCACTCTAATCATGCTGAGCTATATGCATTATTTTCATCACCTTTGTTGATTGGAGAAAATGTAGAATTTCTTTAACTTTTTTTAAAAATTAAAAGACTATAAACGAACACTGTAACTTTTAGCCACTAGGGGCACTAGACCTGTAATTTCCAGGCTAAGCTCCCTTAACACAGCTGGCTGCACTGCACTAAATTATGGGATCTGATAGCAGATGTCTTTAGACCAGCAGATTGAGAAGTTATGGAGTTCCTAGTAAAGTAACTTACTCCTCTACAAAAATAAAAATAAAATCGAATCAGGTAAGTGAGATATCTGTTTTGTTGCCTAACAAAACTGTTAGCTTCAGAAAGCCATACAGCAGTCACATGACTCAACCTAAACAGGCCATTTGTTTGAAAAGCAGCTCAGACGGAGCATCAATACATGCAGAATATCGTCTTTGAAATACTTTCAATATATCACAAATTAATGAAATACCCAGGTTGAGTAGATGCAAACACCTGAGTGAAGTTGGCCCCCCCACCTTCTTCAAATCAGACTAAATTAGTGTCAATTGTTTGTGCTACATTTGTGCAGCAAAAATTTTCATTTGTGCCGCTACCATTTCAAAGATACAAAGAAATATTTCTAGAGGTCATCAGAGGTCAATCAGCCCCCCCCACCTTCTTCAAATCAGAAGAAATGGGTGTCAATTAACTCAGCTCTGTTTGTGCTGGTTTGTGCAGCAAAAATTGTCATTTGTGCTGCTTTGGCTTTGAAGATATTAATGAAAATGTAAAGGTCAAAAGGTCTACCAGCCCCCCCACCTTATTCAAATTAGACAAAATTGGTTTCAAACGTTTGTGCAGCAAAAAGTTTCGTTTGTGCCGCTTTCATTTTAAAGATATAAAGAGATGTTTCTAGAGGTCATCAAAGGTCAACCAGCCCCCCCCTCTTTCTTCAAATTTTCAAATCCATCCAGCACATACGGAGCTGAGTTAATTGACACCTATTTTGTCTGATTTGAATAAGGTGGGGGGGGCGGTTGACCTTTGATGACCTCTAGAAATATTTCTTTAAATCTTTAAAACGATAGCGGCACAAACGAAAATTTTTGCTGCACAAACGTAGCACAAACGTTTGACACCAATTTTGTCTAATTTGAATAAGGTGGGGGGGCAGGTTGACCTTTTGACCTTTACATATTAATTAATAACTTCAAATCCAAAGCAGCACAAACGAAAATGTTTGCTGCACAAACGTTTGACACTATTTTTGTCTGATTTGAAGAAGGCGGGGGGGCCAACTTCACTCAGGTGATGCAAACTTATTTCAAAATATCTTGAATCCCAAACCATTGATTGGCTGGTTTAAGTCACATTAAGCAAGTAGAAATTGATCGTTTAAGTGGAGGCTGCCACTCAGTCATCAGTCCATCACAGGCCTCCCCAAGTTTGTTTTTATCTGAGAAAGTCCCCATCATGTCGGACATGGTCCGAGTTTCAATGCAAGAGAAAACCAGAACATCTAAGCATCTTCATAATAAAGACAAAAACCGCCATGTGACCTTAATAAATACAAATAAATAACCCCCTGAAAAATAACCTTCAATCATTAAAGAACTGTTCATGATCGGTGTAAGCTTTTATTAAATGTCTTCAGGATTTAAGAACTGAAGAACGGTGCAACGTCACATAGACACTTCTAACGTCCATACCCAAAGATGTTGCAATGTCTGACATTTTCTAGCACTGACAAGTGATTTTCACCTCATAATAACCCCAAATCAGAAAATATACAGTAATCATTTGAGTCCCCGACCTGTTAGAAAGTGTTCTTGTGATGTGAAAGTTCAGAGGCCAGCTGAGATACAAAACCTTTTCCTTAGGAAAAATAAAGCAGGCATGGACCGAAAAGCAAAGATCTGTTACTGCTTTAAACAGCAGTTCCAGCCTAGGCGGTCGCTTCCGGGACTCTCATTTGGGCGGAGACGGCCATATTGGCAGAGGATGAGCCTCTGTGTTGAAGACGTACTTGTCAAGGCTGAGCAGCTCCAGGTCGTCGGTGAAGAGCAGGTACAAGTATTTGAGCGTCTCACCCAGGAAGAAGCTCTCCATCTTGTCCCGGGGCCCGGGGTTAGCGGGGTCACGGACGTTGTTAATGGAGGTGTAGCCGCCCCCAGACACCTTCGGGGGGGGGAAAGAAATTTGGTCAGGTGGTAAACGCTTCCATGGGGAAGCTGAAAAATCAATCCTGATACACGTTAAGCTTCGTCCAAGCCACCAGAGATTGAACATAAAATATAATTACATTTTCCAGGAGAAAATGGCAGAGGTCAGGAAACAGACTGCTTCTGTTATATTTGCTCCTGTGGTTTATTTTGTTCACACTTCATCTCATAAATCTGTCAAAAGCCCTCAAACTCTTCTTTTAGAGTAGAAACAAACCCGATTCAGCTTGTAATAAACCTAAAAATGTCTGATCATAAGGTGGATCTAAAAACTTCATTTGTTTGAGTAAATCAGTAAATATAACATTGCTGATTTTGGCCTAGGCAGTCATGTTGACAACTGCTAACCTGACAGAAGGGTTAGTCACAGTAAATTGAGCTGGCTATAAATTCAGCCAGGGCATATTCAATGGATAGTTAATGGAAGGAAAATCTGACTCCAGAGAATCCATTAGAAGCATCCAATCTAGACGAAAACAAAAAAGGGGCAGAGTTTTGTTCAGGAACCAACATGCTTGAGGTGTGTTGTGAAGTTTTCCCAGTCAGTGAAAATTTGATTAGTGCAATACTCCTTTGTTCTACCGATTCCCTCTGTCAAGGCAGTGTACTGCACTTTAGGCTTCCTTCCAAACAGCAAAAGATGTTAATTCAATGTTCAACTGTGATTAAAAAGATTGATTTTTGTTATCAAGAAATGATCCAATCCTAGCCAATTAAACATTGTTGAAAATATGTAATTGAATCAATGTTCTTTGGTCCAATTATAAGCACTAAATGCTAACGTCCATGTTGAGTAAAACCAAATGCTACTTGTCGCAAATTTAGATAACAGTGGATTTAACTCTGATATTATAAATACCACCTATGATTAAAAAAAAGCCTAACATGAATATTTCAACATTTGTTCACTCATATTATGCTATCTGGGCTGCTTCTGAGGATCTATATACAGATGAGCCACATCCTTCTGTAGTGCGAGCTAATAACTGCCCACCAAGGATTGTGGATCACACATTATAATTCTATAAAAAAAAATATACAATTTTTTTTTTTTTTTTTTACATAAAGGCAGGAAAGAGGATTCTGTGGTGGAATATATTTCCAATGTCTGTTTGTGTATTTTTGAAACGTGCGCATGCACCAGTGCCCCCTCCTTCGCAAAAGTTTTCTACGCTGGAAACGCCTTTGCTTGTAATTTTGTATTTCCCCTGGAGAGGTAAAGTGCCAGGATACACCAAGTCAGCAGGAAATCTCCTTAAGAAGAAGAGGTCTGTCTGCGTTATCACTGCAAGTTATATTTACAATTGGTTGGTGTGTTCTCGCTGCTGCTGCTACAACTTAAAATCGCCTCTTCTCGAACTAGCTGCATATAGCTAGTAGATACAGAAAGGCTACCAACAGGAAACGTAGGCTGTATATAATTTTTTGTCAGCGTATTACTTTACACGTTTTCGACTGTACATGTTTCGTACTTTCAGAAGTACAGTCGAACTACAGGATTTAATGTTATTTACCTGTCCAGCAGAAGTTTTGTGACCGAAGCATCCATTTTGAGACAGTTTTGCTCCCTCAGGGCACACCATCTCTGAAAAGAATCTCCTAAACACACATTTAGCCGGCTTCGTTCTCTCCCGCTTTCTCTCCTCTTTTCAACTACATCGAAGTAAACGCTTTCTTTTCCAATTAGGTTTGTAAGGATGCTTTTCGGCCATTGATGCTCCAGTTTGCACAAAGAGTGAACAACTAGCTCAAAAAAAGCTGCAGCAACATACAATCATAGGAGTACTTTTTCGCACGTAATGGCGGGCCGCTAGCAAAACAGCATGTGAGTTGCCCTTGGAGCCTGTGTAATTAACATACCGTATTTTCCGCACTATAAGGCGCACCTAAAAAACTCAAATTATTTCAAAAGCCGACAGTGCGCCTTATAATCCAGTGCGCCTTATATATGGCAACTACGATAAGCAGCCGCCGACTCCATTTTCTTCCGCGCGCAGTGCATGCTGGATATATACACCAGTATATATATTTCATTTCCATTAGTTTTTTATGTAAAGACCCCAAAATGGCTCCTATTAAGAGACACGCATATGACGCAGAGTTTAAACTCAAGGCGATCAATCACGCAGCGGAATAGAGCAGCTGCAAGAGAATTTAACATTAATGAATCAATGGTGCGAAAGTGGAGGAAGCAGCAAGATGACCTACGCCAAGTAAAGATGACTAAAAAAAGTTTCCGAGGGAATAAAGCGAGATGGCTATCTGACTGTTTTGTTGACATTCCCTTTAGCGCAGCTCCATCTATTTGATGCATAAAGTAACCCCCAGCCTCTACTGTAGCATCTATTGTATGCGCCTTATAATAGGGTGCACCTTATATATTAGGGTGACCAAACGTCCGTATTTCCCGGGACATATCCGTACTTCACGTCCTGTCCCGGGCGTCCCGGGTTTTTTTTAGAAAGTGAGGAAATGTCCTGATTTTTTCGACGCTGCGTGTGACGTAATCCCTGAGCCGCGTCAGTGCGGGCAGCCCTGTTCTTAATCAAAGGCTCTGTTCGAAAACCTGGGCTGCATCCTCCAAGGACACGGTCTACCTAGACTGGATCCCTCGAAGTCCTTGAAAATAAGGAACAGATCTACTCTTCGGCGGGTTTTACCGCCGTATGCTCTGTTGCCTAGCAACCGTGAAAGTTGACACACAAAGCAGGAAAAGAATGAATACCGAGGTTTTCAAAACTGTTTGTTTATTTATTTATTTTTTTTTAAAGTTAAAGTGAACAAAGACTACACTCAAAAGAATCCAGAGTGGAATAAAGGTTCCAACCACCGGGAGCAGGAACAAATAAAATCAAATGTAATGATAGAAACCTTAGTCAGTTAAATAACCTGCTGCTGTCATTCTGCACATCTCTGATGTTGCTGCTATTTTCAAACATCCATTACAGTAAAAATGTCCATAGCTGCATATTGGTTATTTATTCTCCAGTTTTATATTGTTAAAACATTTTACAGAATTGTATTGTTTATATTTTAACTCTTTATTCTTATACATTTTTCTAAGGTCCACATTTGTGTGACAATTTTTAATAATCTTTCTGCTGCTCTAAATTTGCCCATTGTGGGACAATAAAGGGATTTTCTATTCCATAAAAGGGTTAGAAATATATAAGTAAATCTAAACAATGTATCTACAAAATATACAGGTGCTGGTCATAAAATTAGAATATCATGAAAAAGTAGATTGATTTCAGTAATTCCATTTAAAAAGTGAAACTTGTATATTATATTCATACATTACATACAAACTCATATATTTCAGATGTTTATTTTGTTTAATTTTGATGATTACAAATGACAACAAATGAAAATCTCAAATTCATCATACCAGAAAATTAGAATATTACTGAAGACCAATAAAAACAAAGGATTTATAGAAATGTTGGCCAACTGAAAAGTATGAACATGAAAAGTATGAGCATGTACAGCACTCAGTATTTAGTTGGGCCTCCTTTGGCCTGTATTACTGCAGCAATGCGGCGTGGCATGGAGTCGATCAGTCTGTGGCACTGCTCAGGTGTTATGATAGCCCAGGTTGCTCTAATAGTGGCTTTTAGCTCTTCTGAATTGTTGGGTCTGGTGTATTGCATCTTCTTCTTCACAATACCCCATAGATTTTCTATGGGGTTAAGGTCAGGAGAGTTTGCTGGCCAATTAAGAACAGGGATACCATGGTCCTTCAACCAGGTACTGGTAGCTTTGCCACTGTGTGCAGGTGCCAAGTCCTGTTGGAAAATGAAATCTGCATCTCCAAAAAGTTGGTCAGCTGCAGGAAGCATGAAGTGCTCTAAAACTTCCTGGTATGTGGCTGCGTTGACCCTGGACCTCAGAAAACACAATGGACCAACACCAGCAGATGACATGGCACCCCAAACCATCACTGACTGTGGAAACTTTACACTGGACTTCAAGCAACGTGGATGAAGTGCCTCTCTTCTTTTCCTCCAGACTCTGGGACCTTGATTTCCAAAGGAAATGCAAAATTTACTTTCATCAGAGAACATGACTTTGGACCACTCACCAGCAGTCCAGTCCTGTTTCTCTTTAGCCCAGGCAAGACGCTTCTGACGCTGTCTGTGGTTCAAGAGTGGCTTGACACAAGGAATGCGACAGCAGAAACCCATGTCTTTCATACGTCTGTGTGTGGTGGTTCTTGAAGCACTCACTCCAGCTGCAGTCCACTCTTTGTGAATCTCCCCCACATTTTTGAATGGGTTTTGTTTCACAATCCTCTCCAGGGTGCGGTTATCTCTCTTGCTTGTACACTTTTTTCGACCACATCTTTTCCTTCCCTTCGCCTCTCTATTAATGTGCTTGGACACTGAGCTCTGTGAACAGCCAGCCTCTTTAGCGATGACCTTTTGTGTCTTGCCCTCCTTGTGCAAGGTGTCGATGGTCGTCTTTTGGACAACTGTCAAGTCAGCAGTCTTCCCCATGATTGTGTAGCCTATAGAACTAGACTGAAAGACCATTTAAAGGCTTTTGCAGGTGGTTTGAGTTAATTAGCTGATTAGAGTGTGGCACCAGGGGCCATCAATTTTGAACCTTTTCACAATATTCTAATTTTCTGATATGATGAATTTGAGATTTTCATTTGTTGTCATTTGTAATCATCAAAATTAAACAAAATAAACATCTGAAATATATGAGTTTGTATGTAATGTATGAATATAATATACAAGTTTCACTTTTTAAATGGAATTACTGAAATCAATCTACTTTTTCATGATATTCTAATTTTATGACCAGCACCTGTAATCCGGTGCGCCTTATAGTGCGGAAAATACGGTACTAGGGGGGCACATACGCAAAATGTTTGATTGACAAACAAGTAGCCAATCCACTTTCGACAGTAGGCAAAGTGAATTGGCTATTGTTTTGTAGGCACTACCAAGGCCAGTTCACGGAATTTAATTTATTAGTTTTTTTGGGGGGGAGGGGGGGGGGCATAAATGCAAGAATGCCATCCATCAATTCAGTCAGTTTAGATTAATCAGGACACTTAATTTCTGAGACAAATCCTCTTTTATACCTTTAATATTCCCATTATTACACATGCTAAATTAACAGAAACATAAAAATGAATGGAACTGTCTTTGTGTGATAAACCTAAACAGAGTATAACGACATAAATCAGCCAATGCATTAAAGATGGTGAACACTGATAAGGGGGTACCTTGGTATACTTGTTGAAGCTCTGTAAGATGTCCCAGCCCCAGTCTCTGTACTTGCTGTCTTTGGTGAACCTGAACATGTAGAACAGACTCTCCAGCGTTTCTGGTCTCAGCAGGTTGTGTCTGTCAGCAGGCTGCAGGACGACAATCAGCATTTTATTCTGACCTTTAAAAGCCAGACAGGAAGCACGGAAACCAAAAACAACACTTTTAAAGCAGCTTATCGTGACAGAAGAATCAGTGTCCCACAGTGAGGACTGAATGAAAGCCAACTGCAGACAACAGACCCCCTTCACTGAGTGATTGCTGTATATAGCCATGATTCATGTTATTCTTGGAACTCTCTTTATGTGGTTGGAAAAATAGTTGAGTAGGAACAGGAAATAACCAAATCTACTTCCTTCAACAGGAGTTTCTATTTTAGAACAAGTCTATATAAACCAGATGAAATGTGCACACGAATAATGTGCTGTAAAAACTCAAATCTCTATTATTTTACTAACGATATCCAGAGTTCATTCTTACATATGTGCCTCAAAAAGCTCAATCAGGAGGCAATAAATCTCCTCCGTTTAGCATTTTAAATAATTTCCCTGTAACACTTTGGGATCAAACTGCCTAATCAGAAACCTTCTAAGAAAATGTTCAGGCCCAGATGAACAGGTAGGTCCAAGTGACGGAGCTAAGTGTCTGAGGGCCTTTTGGGTAATAAATCGCCTGGACAGAGATTAAATTAAATGAGTTGTAGGAAAAGTCTGGTAGGTTCAATACTATAAAATGTGAAACAGACCGGACCAATTACAGAGTGGAGGGGGGCCTATAATACAACAGTGAGCAGCTGCAAGAGAGCAATTTTTTAATGTCCCTTTTTTATGTTCCTAATAGAGCACTTTATACAATTAAAATTGTAAGAACATGATATTTCGCGTCTTATCTGCAGTTATCTGATTGGTTCTAAACCGTTTCTGTGGACTATGTTAGTCCCCTCTTTAAAAACGGTTTTTACTCAATCCTTTCCAGATTAATATGCAGTCTACACAGTGTAAATTAGTCTGGCTAGACAGGGTGATAATAAATGAAGCCAGTTTTAGTCACTATAATGTTATTATCACAGTGCAACAAAGGCTTGTCGCTATTCTGTTTGCCTGATGGATCGCTTGGCCCTTCGATGGGATTATTTTCCTGCCGTTTCACTTTCACCAAGCAGACGCACTCCCTACATTTTTGATTTGCAATAATAGTTATACCCAGACTCCTACACAATTTATATAAAAAACATACAGCTCTTTCTACATTTAAATTTTCAAAGTTCTCAATTTCTCACTTTTAAATATAATATTAAGTTTAATTTCTTGCAGAGAAATCACATGTTCCCCACAGAAAACAGAACGATCACAGCATCCAGAGTTTCAAAGTAAATCACTAAAGACGGTATGATTTATTTAGACATCTCACTTTATTGATCGTTTCTGGTGCATGTTTGTATACATGTTTGTCTATTAGCAACTGTGCCACTTAGATTGGTTCCTTGGTGGTTATTAGTTGGATATAATCGCATTAGTGCTTAAGGGAATATAGGGGGTTACATAATAAAAACGTGAGGATTAAACATTAAATGCACCATATAGCTTTTCTATTACTTACTCATCATGGAATAGAACTCAAAAATATATGTGGAAGGCCAAAAACAAACGGTGAAGCAGTTTTAACCCTCACAAAATGTATAGATTTTCAGTCAGACTTTCATTTTTATCACTGGTTTTTACAGCATGTTCTGTGCATGGTCCTTGGAGCTCCTCTATGTTTTACACCGCAGTGGAGAGAATGCAGCGTGATCTTAGGGGAGTGGAGAAGTTGCACGTTTTTCCGTACCAGAGCTTTGTTTGTTGTTGCCACATCTACCAGGTTTTCTGTTGCTCGCATGTGGACTGATTTACGCTTCAGGAATACGCAGTTCCCCTCTAAAACAGAGGGTGGCAGCAGTGACACTCCAAGGTGGAATGTCCTAACCAATTCAAAATTTTAATTATTAGTATAACCTTAAGCTTACAACCAAAAACCGGAAACAATTTATCGACATCGATACACTAAAATTAACTCGACAAATACAGAATTCATACTCTTTTCAGAACTAGTGAATTATGGACAAGAAGGTTATGTTTATCTGAAAGTCATTTCATCAGAACATCTGCTAAAACCCCCGTTGCACCATGACGATTTAGACCAGCGTATGCCTTACGTATGAAAAATCTGGCAAAAATGGGTAAGTTTTGTATAAGTAAAGGTTAAACACGTTGGCACACGTTGACAAATGGCAAGTACGTTGGGAAATTTTGAAGAGCTTTTCTTTCTATATCAGGAACAACAGAGATATAAATACTGGATTGGCGCATCCACAGGGTGGAAAAGTTAGATAAGCAGATGAATGGGTGACAGAAAACTTATTTCATTAAAGATAAATGATCAAGGATAGTTGGCTGGAGAGCAAAAAAATGGAAGGATTAACGGCCTAATGAATGGATGGAAAAATTAACGATGAATGAATAGTTGGATGAGTGATACAGAGATGGATAGAAATATTAATGGATGGATATTTTCTCAGCCTTACATTAAAACACCTAAACAGAGCGTAACACAGAAAGTATTTGGCTGCAGAAGAGCACCTTTCTCTCTTAATCCTACTTGCCATTCACTCAGCTGAGACAAGTCCGCAGAGCGCTGGTTTCTGTCCTCTTGAAACAATAATTTGAGATTTTTCAGTATTAAAACAAAGCTGCTGTTGATTAACAAGCCCAGTTGGGTTTACACGTTGTGTTTGTAATAAAAACCCGTCATTAGGCTGCTGTTTAAAAGCTGTTCATTCACTCTAAATTAAGCAGAGTAGAATCTAAAAGGCTTTTATGATCCGTCAGTTGTTTCTTTATAAGTTTTCCACCAGATCTGAATGAGCTCAGAGAGCGTCTCCTAATTATTCCTCAAGTTAATGAAGGCAGCAGCAGAAATAAGAGCAAAATATTCAGCACTATGAGAAAAACTCAAGCTGTTAATGAAAAAGGAAATGAGCCCTGAGGAGGATGACCAAGGTTATGGTCGCCACTCTCAAACAAACACAGAGTGGGTAATTAAAATCTGTATTTATCAGACGTTGTCGGGCATCTGCGTGTCGGTGAGTGTTTTCACCGATTCCATCTGTCAGATTGCTTTTAAAAGTTTGATTTTGTGTGAACAAGTCTTAAACGCACTTTCTGCACAGAGCAACAAACATAAAAACACCTTTCAGAAAACACAAGGCTACAAGAAGGCCTTGCTGCTTCCTGCTCCACCACTAACAGTATTAAGAAGTACTAAAAACAGAGCCTCACCTTCACAATAACGTCGTGACCATCGCTGGCCTGCAAGCTGAAGTGTGCGATCTCAGGACTGAGGCCGGTCTCCATCTGTTTGTACATCTGGTGGCAGGTTTCCATCAGCTGCACAGCCAGGTCCATGTGGTCCCCCGGGAGGCCGTTGTGGGCCCCCAGAGCAAGAGTTCCCGGCAGGAAGCAAACCAGATGATCCTGCAGAGCAACACCAGGAATGGATTTCAGGAAAGGGTGACTGAGCAGCAACTGACAAGTCAGAGTTAATTGATTTAACGGGAAAGTCATTGTCTGTAGACAGGGTTCCTACAGCATAAGGCAAGTTAAATTCAAGACTTTTTAATGCCACTTGAAATAAAAATTTAAGACCAAATTCACAAGAAACACAAGAAAAACCTGCTTGCGACAACTTTACCCAAAGGTTTATTTTAACATAAACCAATGTTTCAACTTTTGAAAAGCTTTCCATACAGGAAGAAAGCAAAAAAACACACAAATGACAGATATATTTGAACACTTATTTAACTGAATTCCCAAACTTTGTTTTAGAAGGGAACAAAACAAATCATAGTACTGCTTGCATTCGTCAGTTCGTCCTCCACCTGTTGCAATTTTGCCATTTTTTCTTATTATCGTTTTCTTAGTATGTTTGATTTGTTGATAAATGGAGGCGTTGCAGAGACAAGGGTGGAACAAAACTGAGAACCACGGCAGTTTCTTGGTAACTCGATTTTGACGCTTTGTGTTTCGTGCTTCCCATGTGCGACTCCACTGCCTTAATTCCCATCGTTCCGAGCTTGAATGACTTCTTGCACAAAATACACTGTGCCTCATGTATGTTCCCTGGTTTTAGCCATGGAGAAAACTCTTAGCTGGAGACAATTTTCATTACATTTACACTTGCTCATATTTTCCAGACAAAAAGTTAATGGCGCATCTCCCAAATATCCCGGCCGCAACAACGCTTTTATTGGTTCCGGTATCGGGACGGAACCAATAATGGTGAGCCGTTATTTTATTTTTCTTTATGGAAAAAAGAAACGCATTGTCAATTTTAACGTTTTATTTAGATTACAAAAATAAATTGTAATAAAAATAATCCTATTTATGATTTTTTTTAAATTAAGACCTATGAAAGACAGATTTAAGACATTTTAATACCAATTAAGGCCTTAGTTTTATTTTGAAGAATTCAATGCCTTTTAAGACTTTTTAAGGACCCGCGGGAACCCTGGTAGATGACTGAAAGTGTAAAGCCAAAAGGGGGTTGTCTCTCTAAACTTAGAGAAGCAACCAAAATTGAAAAATCTGCCCTAAACAATTATTGTTGTTCTGCTCCATTATCATCCATGACTAAAGTGCCCTTGAGGAGGACAATTAACATTTAACTCAGTTTTGACTCAGTTTCACTAGCAGGGATTGATTTGATCAAATATTGGTACCATCTTGGGGTTGAAGCGGTTGTGGGAAAGTTCTCCAACGAAGGTCAGCCTGCCGGGCCCCGTCTGCCTCACGAGATGCTTCTTCACTCCTTCAATAGCCTGCAGGTAATCCTCCAATAAACTGAAAACAGATTCAGGAGGAGGAAATCCATCAGAGAGCCTTGGAAGACTGGACATGTTAGAATCAAATCTTCTTTATAAAGAAAAAGTTGATTAAGGTTTTTTTTACTTTTACCCTCTTTACCCGAAAACTTTTTAAGAAAAAAAAATGCAGATAATTTAATCTGGAGACTTTTATATGTACTAGGAAGGAAATTCATGAGGTTTATAGTTTGTGACCAAGCACCTTTAAATCCAGATCTATTCCTTATTGCTTTTAGGTAGAGTTTGATGTCCTGAGTAAACCTTAATTTATTATTTAATTCAATTCAGTTTGTTTATATAGCACCAATTCACCAACCAACACGTCATCTCAAGGCCCTTTACAATTCACCAGATCATACAGTCGAATTGATTCAAAGTTTTATATCTAAGGAAAACCAGTTGATTGCATCGACTCATTGACTCGAAGGCAATCCCTCACACTAAGCATGCTTGTAGCGACAGTGGAGAGGAAAAACTCGCTTTTAACAGGAAGAAACCTCTAGCAGAACCAGGCTCAGTGTGGTGGCCATCTGCAGAGGCCGACTGGGGTTTAAGGAGACAGAATGTGGTCCTTTAAATTAGCTTTAATTGGTTTTGGATAACTTTTATTCATTTTGCAAGCATGCCCTACAACTAGCTGTGAAGCACTTTGCTCCAATCTGATGTTTTATCAAGTTTTAATCATGTTTCCGCATATTTAAGCCTGAATGTTCCATTATGTGTTTGCTACAGTTTAATGTTGTACTATTGTGTTTTGGTTCCCATACAAATGCTTCCATTGTAATGAAGATTCGCCCTGAATGGTAAATAGCGCAAAGCCAAAATTAGGTTCTTTAAGATTTTTACAGCAACAACAATAGTATCTGTAATAGTCATTTCCTTATTGACATTCATTGAATAAAGGAAACCATGTCTCTTTTGCCCTTGCTAGCTTCGCTCTCGTGTGTTTCATTGTCTTTTAGCTCTAAGGACAAAATGTTCCCCTTCGGGCAACTAAGTCCCAGCCTAAAACTGCTTAATCATTGCTTATAAATTAAACATTACTGCCTTTAAGACTTCATAATTTGGCCTTTTTTCAGGTTTTTGTTTTGTTGGGAAACAATAAAAGAAAAAAAAAATAAATACATTCATTAGGTTCGGTCATTACTGTTCTATTGGTCAGTAAATTGTTCTTTGGATGATAAAACAGACGAGAAATTACTCGTCCTCAGTCTTTCCCCCCTGGATCCACTGCTTCAGCAGATATTCATAGTAGCTGTCTGCCCGGGCGCCGAGCGTAAACACGCCTTTGTGGGAGAACTGGCCGCTGTTAGTGTTGATGAACATGGGCACCAAGCCGTCATGTTTGCCGGGCAGCTTGTGGACAAGCCTCATGACTTCATTCGCAGCATCCTGGCAAGAGCAGAAAGGTAAACTATGAGATTAAAGACAACAACTAAAAATAAAACAGAAGCATTAAAGCTAATTAGAATGAAGACGTTTCATCAGATTACACTGATCAAACCCCATCAGGTAATGAAGGCAGTTTGTCCAGTTCATCTTAAGTTAGAAGAAGAAACATTTTCAGGCTGATGTTCTGATCAGAAGTAATTTCCCAACAACAAAGCCCTCATATCTACCTTTGACTTTAACGACCTAAGTTTAGTAATTGTGGTGCCAAAACACCCTACAAATCTACAATCTTACCGTTAGACCTAAGGGATGGTCAAACTTCTGCAGCAGTGTATCGCAGTTAGCTTGTCGCAATTCTTTTCGATTTTTGCCCGATATTGAAGCGTGACGTGCTCTATGTTATTCCACGCCACAACGCAAGACGGACAATCACGAACTAGCTGTGGGTCTAGATACGGCCGGGCCGTGAGGATGTGGGGGCACGTTTGTGCGACAATGGAGGGACTTGAGGGCGAAAAAGACCGGGGATCCAGGTGTAAACAGGGTCCCAATGTTCTCGCACACCTCGCTCTTCTAGCTGGTCCATCTTCACGAGTCATACAAACAAAACAAGCCGTCAAGGTAACAAAGAGGAAATACTCATAGTGTAGAGCGAATGTAGATTTGACCAATCAGAGGCCTCCTGTCTGCGGCACTGTTGGCGGTAACCTACAATTTTGGAGAGGTGAACCAGAGTGTCTGCGGAGGGGGCAGGGGCACATTTGTGTTCACTGCGAAACACACGCAGACAACCTGGTTTCTGAGTATAAATCAGCCTTTAAACTTAAATTGGTGCTCAGAATCAGCCAAAGTTCAGGTGATATGCCATGATTGGCGATCGGCCAGTCATTCTGAAAAAGCAGATTTTAAGCGCCGGTCATAGCTTTGTTGATGATTTAACAAAGGGAAGAGGAGACAGCATTCTAAGCACAGACAGGAGCAGCTGGGAATCAGGGTGAGAAAACCGACATAGAGAGCGCTATATATTCTGGAGCTTAGGATTGGAGGAGCCTGCTGGGCAGAAAGCACACCGGAGTGGGGAGATAAGGCAGCTCAAGAGGAGAGTGCAGGAGCACAGTAGCCTCGTGAGACCATCCTGATCTCGCGGGTTTTCAAGATTCCGCTCGCTAGTCAGTCTGGAGACTCTCCGTTGAAGAAAATTTGGAGCCGTTCACCAAACGAACGTCCAATCAGCGTTGGCTTTGAGGCGGGTTGAGGTGTGACACAACGAGAAGCGTGACAGTTCAGTCTAAAGAACATGGCGGCTTCAGCCGATGAAACTAGCGTTAGCGTGGCTATAGAGCAAGTTTTATCGGAATTACAGAGTATTTCTTCACTGAAAGAAGAGCAAAACACTGCTCTGGAGGCTTTTCTCAGAGGAAAATATGCTTTTGCTCTTCTCCCCACTGGTAAGACTTAGTGCAGGAGGTGGAAGAATGACAGCAGGGGTCAGAGAAGACTGTGTGCAAACAGCGTGTGGAGATGAAGCGACTGCTGGTTGGCGTTTAACTCTGGAGGTAGGATGATGAAACAATCCTTCTATGGCTAAATTAAAACAGCTTTCTTTAAAGCCACCTACAAACCTCTTAAGATAATTTCCTATTTCATTCTTTGTCAACAATATTTTCCTCATCTTTCATTTTGATTGAAAGTATATAATCTGCTGACCCGTTCAGTGAAACAATGGTCAGTTCATGATGCTTTATCATCTCCTCTAATTTTGATAACTAATTATACAATGTCGATATACATTGGACAGCAGTTGAAGAATGTATGGATTTTATGCTGTGATCGGTGCTCGGCTCTGAAAAAATCCTGACCAGTGCATGTCTACTTACCAGCAAATAAATCACAACAATTCTGCTGTTTGTTTCTAAACAAAGAAAACAAAGAATTTAAACGTGGGGCTTCTTAAAATGGAATTTACATGGCTCTTTATGGAGCTAGGAACTGTGGCTATTTTCAGCACAACATCAGGTTGGCTCAAACTGACACCACATCATCTCAATGCGCCACCTGTGGTCCGAACCTGGTACTGAGGGTCCTGGGTGATGTGGCTGAGCTCTCTGAACTCCAGCTGAATGCTGGTGACTTCAGCCAGCGTACTGTCTGCCGTCCACCGCGGTGGGTGCGCTGTTCCCTTCCCAATGTTGACATCTGAAAACGGGATTTTTGAGGGCGTTTTAAAGGCTGGCATCAGCCTGGACCCGATGTCTTTCTTTAAGAAAAGAGAAAAAAAAGGGAATTACAGACTGAATCATGTCCCCCCCTGGCACTGAAAAGAGAACAAATTCACACATCAGCTTCGGTTTTGGTTCAACTCACAGCTTTATCTAGGAAGAGCTGGTCTCCTGTCAGGTGGTAGCAGCTCAGCAGCCCGCCCAGAATACGAATAGTCGTTTCAAAAAGATTTACGTCCACATTCTTGTCAAAGGAGAGCTCTTTCTCCACCCAGCTCCTTGCTTCAGCGAACTCTGCATTAAGAGAGGTTAATTACCACCCTATCACGGAGGGAAATGGGACTTTATTTGCACAAAGATGTTGTTTCAATTATAAAGCCGTCTAACAGCAGCCTTCCAAGGTAGGGCGAAGCTTCGCCAAAGTAAGACACCCCCCTAAACTTTTTAAGCTACATCCTTGTTCAACCTGATGTAACAGTCTCTACATACTGACTGGTTACTTTTAAAACTAATGGCAGGAAAAGCTAAATAAAAAACACCTTCTTTTAGTCCCAGGATCCACATGGTGTCCAAAGAGTCGATCAGGGTCAGCCCCAATCCAAACCATTCACTGAATGATTTGGAGATGGGTTTGAGCTCGTCGTGACCCCAGGCGTATTCCTTGTAGGCTTTCCAAGCATGTCTGAAGGCATCGCGTACCGCCTCCAATCGCTCAGGAGTTCCAGGAGAAACTGAATATAAACAAGACAATGATTAAAAAATAATAATGATTTAATAGAGATTTGTTTAAGAGAAATGCGTTGTTTAGCAACCTCACTGCTGATACAAACATTCTTAACCCTTTATAGGGCACTCTGTGAAATACTCAAAATTCCAAGCCAGTAGTGTTATTGGAATCCAGAACAAGACCTTAAATATGGATGTTTTAATGGCAAAAATGAATGTCAATTAAAGAAAAAAAAAAGTGCCTCTATAAGAAATTCATGAAAAACAATTTTTTTTTTGCTAGAATATAACCTTAGAGGCATTAATGCTGATACTTACAATTACATTTTTTAGTTTATAAGCCCAAATATAATTTTTTTTTTAAACTTTTTAATTAACTTCTTTTTTCTTGACTTGTTAACTTTTTTTTCCAACTTAATTTACAGTAGGACATATATCATTCAAGGGCTGTCTAATTGGTCAAATGCCAAAATAAGATGTACAGCCATGTAGCAGGATCTTTGTTGAATGGCTGGATATAGATCTTGTGCTTCTAGACCTCACTGAGAGACAAGTGGGACTCCATCAGTAAGGGGTTTGCAAGTGATCAAAAACAGTAACCTGCCCTATAAAGGGTTAAAGAATTATTTATAAAATATTTTAAACAATTTAGCATTCAGATGAATTCCCCCCACATTACATTAATATATATCAATAAAACAAGGAGAATGTTGGTCTTGTGGGTTAAAGCAGTGCAATTGTGATCTGAGAAGGTTGAAAGAACCTGTTTCAATCTCCAGTCTCCACTCTGGGTTAAGAGCAAAAACCCAAAAATGCTCCCCGGGCGCCACACAATGGCAGCCGACTGCTCCCCAAGGGGATGGGTTAAATGCAATGATAAATTTCTCCACTGTGTGTGCAATACTTATTGTTAGGTTTAAAAAAAAAGTGCAGCATTAATCACAACAGCTCAGGTGGAGGAATCTCTTGACAGCACTCCATAGATCTGGCTCTTATAGAAGCCCTGGTTTCAGTTTGCCAAAAGTAAGTAGATGAACCATGAAAATCTAGTGGTGATCCGATCAGGTGAGACCAAAATTAAAGTCTTGGTCACATAAAACCTGCTATACTGGGTATCACCCTGTATAGCATGTCGAAACACAGTGGTGGAAGCATCATGCTGTGGTGATGCTTATCTTCACGAAAGCTTGGAGAAGCTATATACAAGGAGAATCCTTACAGAAAACCTGTCATAGGCTGTTAAGGCCTGAAACTGAGTGAAAGTTTTGTTGCCACCTATTGAAGTCTGTTTTCTGGTATTAACATTTTTTTTTTGTTTTATTAAACTATTTTTTTTCTTAGACCAAAGAAGCTGGGAACATTTGTACTCATCCCATCCTGCTTGCTACAGAAACTAACATGTGAAAGGTAAACAGATGCGGGTCATGGCTGACCTTGCTGAGGGACGGTGGCTGCAGGGTTGGCAGGTGCCTGAGGCTCCACAGCTTCTTTCTCATTGGCTGAGGGTGGAGGCTCTGTGGCCTGCTCAGCTTCAATCATTGCTCCTCTCCAGCTGTACGGTGAAAGCAACAACCCACTGCTTTATATCGAAATCACTTTGATGTGCCTCTGTGATTCAAATACTGTTAACAAAGTGAACCAAATGGAATGAAAAGGGTTTCTTTATGTCCAGTGAAGTCCAAAACTATTAATACTCCTGGCACATTTTAATGCAAAACAGTTTTATTACACTTTGCTTTATTACAGGATAACTACAGGTGCTGGTCATAAAATTAGAATATCATGAAAAAGTAGATTGATTTCAGTAATTCCATTTAAAAAGTGAAACTTGTATATTATATTCATACATTACATACAAACTCATATATTTCAGATGTTTATTTTGTTTAATTTTGATGATTACAAATGACAACAAATGAAAATCTCAAATTCATCATATCAGAAAATTAGAATATTGTGAAAAGGTTCAAAATTGATGGCCCCTGGTGCCACACTCTAATCAGCTAATTAACTCAAACCACCTGCAAAAGCCTTTAAATGGTCTTTCAGTCTAGTTCTATAGGCTACACAATCATGGGGAAGACTGCTGACTTGACAGTTGTCCAAAAGACGACCATCGACACCTTGCACAAGGAGGGCAAGACACAAAAGGTCATCGCTAAAGAGGCTGGCTGTTCACAGAGCTCAGTGTCCAAGCACATTAATAGAGAGGCGAAGGGAAGGAAAAGATGTGGTCGAAAAAAAGTGTACAAGCAAGAGAGATAACCGCACCCTGGAGAGGATTGTGAAACAAAACCCATTCAAAAATGTGGGGGAGATTCACAAAGAATGGACTGCAGCTGGAGTGAGTGCTTCAAGAACCACCACACACAGACGTATGAAAGACATGGGTTTCTGCTGTCGCATTCCTTGTGTCAAGCCACTCTTGAACCACAGACAGCGTCAGAAGCGTCTTGCCTGGGCTAAAGAGAAACAGGACTGGACTGCTGGTGAGTGTTCCAAAGTCATGTTCTCTGATGAAAGTAAATTTTGCATTTCCTTTGGAAATCAAGGTCCCAGAGTCTGGAGGAAAAGAAGAGAGGCACTTCATCCACGTTGCTTGAAGTCCAGTGTAAAGTTTCCACAGTCAGTGATGGTTTGGGGTGCCATGTCATCTGCTGGTGTTGGTCCATTGTGTTTTCTGAGGTCCAGGGTCAACGCAGCCACATACCAGGAAGTTTTAGAGCACTTCATGCTTCCTGCAGCTGACCAACTTTTTGGAGATTCAGATTTCATTTTCCAACAGGACTTGGCACCTGCACACAGTGCCAAAGCTACCAGTACCTGGTTGAAGGACCATGGTATCCCTGTTCTTAATTGGCCAGCAAACTCTCCTGACCTTAACCCCATAGAAAATCTATGGGGTATTGTGAAGAAGAAGATGCAATACACCAGACCCAACAATTCAGAAGAGCTAAAAGCCACTATTAGAGCAACCTGGGCTATCATAACACCTGAGCAGTGCCACAGACTGATCGACTCCATGCCACGCCGCATTGCTGCAGTAATACAGGCCAAAGGAGGCCCAACTAAATACTGAGTGCTGTACATGCTCATACTTTTCATGTTCATACTTTTCAGTTGGCCAACATTTCTATAAATCCTTTGTTTTTATTGGTCTTCAGTAATATTCTAATTTTCTGATATGATGAATTTGAGATTTTCATTTGTTGTCATTTGTAATCATCAAAATTAAACAAAATAAACATCTGAAATATATGAGTTTGTATGTAATGTATGAATATAATATACAAGTTTCACTTTTTAAATGGAATTACTGAAATCAATCTACTTTTTCATGATATTCTAATTTTATGACCAGCACCTGTAAACAAGATAGCAGGAGAATCAAGATGAAAATTAGAAAATATTACCTGTCTATCTGCATTTTATCCAGAAGCTGTGTCCTACAAATGATTTATAACCTTCTTAATAATCCTTAGAATAATCTCAGCATTAGAACACAGTTTTGTAAATCCTGATCAGCTTTTTGCTTGTTTCCAGTAATATTTTGTCCACTTTGTCTCTGTGATAAGCTTATAGTCTTTGAGTTTGGATGTATCCTTGCCATCACCTCAATCTTTAACCCCCTCCCTAGATTCTCTATTAGAGAAACGTTAATCATACTTCATATCAGGAGAAACATATCACTAAGTTAAGTAAAAAAGTAAAAAAAAGCAACAACAGCAGCAATAGATGAATAAATAAATCTGAATCTGAAGTATTATATAAATAACAATATAAATAAAATAGGGTGAATGTGGTGAATTTTTATTCTGTACAGTGTGATATATATCTTTAAAAAAAGCAGTGTGTGGAGAAGTTCTATTATTTACAGTGTTGACTAAAATAACATAAATTACTAAAATGACTTACTTGACTAAGACAAAAATTGATTTTCGCCATTTAGACTAAGACTAAAGCTAAATCGGGAAGGCAATGACTTAATATGACTAAGACTAAAATTGATTTTCGTCATTTAGACTAAGACTAAAGCTAAATCGGGAAGGCAATGACTAAATATGACTAAGACTAAAATTGATTTTCGTCATTTAGACTAAGACTAAAGCTAAATCGGGAAGGCAATGACTAAATATGACTAAGACTAAAATTGATTTTCGCCATATAGACTAAGACTAAAACTAAATCGGGAAGGCAATGACTAAATATGACTAAGACTAAAATTGATTTTCGCCATATAGACTAAGACTAAAACTAAATCGGGAAGACAATGACTAAGTATGACTAAGACTAAAATTGATTTTCGTCATTTAGACTAAGACTAAAACTTAATCGGGAAGGCAATGGCTAAATATGACTAAGACTAATATCGATTTTCGTCATTTAGACTAAGACTAAAGCTAAATCGGGAAGGCAATGACTTAATATGACTAAGACTAAAATTGATTTTCGTCATTTAGACTAAGACTAAAGCTAAATCGGGAAGGCAATGACTTAATATGACTAAGACTAAAATTGATTTTCGTCATTTAGACTAAGACTAAAGCTAAATCGGGAAGGCAATGACTTAATATGACTAAGACTAAAATTGATTTTCGTCATTTAGACTAAGACTAAAGCTAAATCGGGAAGGCAATGACTTAATATGACTAAGACTAAAATGGATTTTCGTCATTTAGACTAAGACTAAAGCTAAATCGGGAAGGCAATGACTTAATATGACTAAGACTAAAATTGATTTTCGTCATTTAGACTAAGACTAAAGCTAAATCGGGAAGGCAATGACTTAATATGACTAAGACTAAAATTGATTTTCGTCATTTAGACTAAGACTAAAGCTAAATCGGGAAGGCAATGACTTAATATGACTAAGACTAAAATTGATTTTCGTCATTTAGACTAAGACTAAAGCTAAATCGGGAAGGCAATGACTAAATATGACTAAGACTAAAATTTATTTTTGTCATTGTGACCAAGAATAAATAAAAAAAAAGCTGACAAAATCAACACTGATCTGAACTTGCCAGGACTATTAATCTTTCTTTGCTTCACTGGATATAAAAAACGAGGTTTTTAACTGTTTTCCTTTTTAAAATCTAGCATAAAACGGCCAGATTACCTGACAATCTTTTTCTCATTCTCTTCCTCTTCCTCTCCAGCCTCTTTCAGAACCACCTCAGGGTTTTGTTTTGCCTCACTGACTGCATCAGGGTTAGCAGCATCTTTTTGTGGGCTTGGTGAAGCCCTTTTGTTTAAAAATGGCTTCCTCTGCAGGTAAAACGGAAAATATACAGAAAATAGTAACAGAAAATAGCTCAAAACTCAAAATTAAACTTAAAATACATTAACCTCAACATATTCAACATAAAAACACGAGGAGCAGAAAGAGTCTCAGCAATATCGCTGCATCTATTGCATTTTAAATCTTGCTTTAAAACAATTAAAATGTTATCCATGTCACGTTCTTTGCTTTATAAAGTAAAAGTATTGGACAAAGTAACCTGTCTAAAGCTTATCTACTTATTTCCACAGTAACCTTTATCAATTTAAATCCTTCACCATAGATTAGAAGCAGACACAGATTCAAACAGATGCATTGATTTCTTGCTGTTTAAATCCCTTTTAACGATGATACAGGCGACACCGGGTCGGCAGTCACAATCTGAATGTCATTTTAATTAGAGGCTTCATTTTTATTTAGGCCTCCAAAAATATTTATTGTTTTTTCATCTCTTTGATCCATTATATTGAATCTCAGCACTTCGACCATTTTAGTCATTCAACCGAGGTGGTCATACTTTAGGGTTCGAGAGGAGAGGAGAGGAGAGGAGAGAAAGGAAGAGAAGAGAGGAGAAGAGGAGAGGAGAAGAGAAAGGAAGAGAGGAGAGATGGGAGAAGAGAAGATAATGGATAGTAGAGGGACTATAAGGAATGGAGGGAGGGGTATATGGGTGGACAGACAAATGGATAGCCGACAGGCAGACAGATGAATGGAACAAGGAATAATAATTTGGATGGATGGATGGACAGACTGCCAGATAAAGAGACAAATGAGAACCTGTGGGAAAAGGAGGACAGAATGACTAATCATATTTTCTAGACTGTGGAGGAACCCTGCATGCAGGTCTATGATTTAAGAACCTGAACAACACTATTATTAATATTCTTTAGAAACAAAAAAAAGCAATCAACTTAGTATATTTAAAAGAAGAGCACATGCACTCAGACATCTTGACAACCGAAAACTCCAACCTTGGTGGGGGGTTTAGCCAAAGCGGGGATATTTGGTCCTCTGGGCTCCATGGTATCCGGTGGACCCTCAGCGGGCTCCAGATGTGGCCCGGCTACAGGAGCCGGAGGTTTACCTTCAGCGGGCCTCAGCACCGGTTTTAGGCCTGGGGGGACCATGTTCAAACCTCTGTCATTCACCTCCAGCCAGTCCTCTTTATCAGACAGCCCTACAGAAAACATGCAGGACAAGTATCATCACAAACATGACAAATATTCCATTTTAACTCTCAAGCTCCAGTGTTAAAATTATCTTCTGTATTTGTTTGGCATTAAGTCAGTATTTTAGCTTTACCTCTCCACTGCTCTGTGATGCTGGGATAGGAGAGCAGTGCTAATATGAGCAGCAGAGCCAGCAGGAAGAGGATGAGGCTCCGCTGCAGCCGAGACAGCTGCTTCCATCTCTGTGGGCAGAAAAACAAACTGTGAATTAAGCTGAAGCTCAACTAATGGCTCTGAGTAGCAATTACAGACGGCTCAAAGCAGATTTAAACAACTCACCCAAAAATAACTTGACATGTAAAAAGTACAAAAGAAAATTGCGGATGATGGACCTTACCCTGAGCAAACTGAGCATCACTCTTCATCTAATGTGTTGCTTTAGCTGAATAAACTCAGAGAACAAGTAATTTATCTCTGAAGAGAGGGGGAGATGAGCTCGGAGTCTCTCAGGAAAGAAAATGAGCAGCAGCCTGGTTCTACAATGCTGTCTGCTCTAATTAACACCTATGCAACAACATGAAACTATTGAGCCATCTCCTTTAAAGTGAACCATAAACAGGCTCTGGGGAACACCACAGGGATAGTTGCCTGTGGGTGAAAAAACTTTTCTCTTCTATGATGCAAACTTTTCTGTTCAGCTTTAGATTGCAAACAGAAACAAAACACATTGTGGCCTGCATTAGAATTCTGTTCACACCAATAGTTTATATTTTAGATAAACACAAAGTCTTAAACCGTGAGCTTTTGTATTTAGCTCCTTTTCCTCTGGCACTATTGAATTTGTGTAGTTATTGACCTTTAATGTTTAGAATGGAATCTGACACTTAGTGACATTAAAACATCAATCTGTGCTCCATCCATTAAAACATTTATATTGTCAAGAAAAAGAGTCTATCAACTGAAGGATGCTCATTGAAGCTAATAATGGATGGATGGATGGATGGATGGATGGATGGATGGATGGATGGATGGATGGATGGATGGATGGATGGATGGATGGATGGATGGATGGATGGATGGATGGATGGATGGATGGATGGATGGATGGATGGATGGATGGATGGATGGATGGATGGATGGATAAGGAAAGAACAGATGGTAAACAATCCACCCATCTCTTGACCTGACTCCGCCAGATGGATTTGCTCCTCATATCCATCTGGAAACCTTCCGTTGAAGTAATTTTGGGAATGGACAAAAATACTGGTTAGCTGATTGGCCTATGTTGGTGATAGACGGGCCAAATAAACCAATCAGATCAACGAAGCATATGACGTACTAACAGCCAGGCTACTCTTGTCGAAACCAGTCGGGAGAAGAGCAAAAACATCTTTTCCTCTGAGAAAAGCCTCCAGAGCAGTGTTTTGCTCTTCTTTCAGTGAAGAAATACTCTGTAATTACGATAAAACTTGCTCGATAGCCACGCTAACGCTAGTTTCATCGGCTGAAGCCGCCATGTTCTTTAGACTGAACTATCGCGCTTCTCGTTGCGTCACACCTCAACCCGCCTCAAAGCCAACGCTGATTGGACGTTCGTTTGGTGAACGGCTCCAAATTTTCTTTAACGGAGAGTCTCCAGACTGATCTGCGAGTGAAACCTTGAAAGCTCGCGAGATCAGGATGGTCTCACGAGGCTAGCCATCCCTCCCTCTTATCCAGATCAAGTACAAGAGTTGGATGGATGTTGGAAAAACCAATCAGAAGGGTGAATAGCTAAATGGATCAATGGGGACATGGACAGGTCGTCCAGGGGAAAATTTTGAAGACTTTTATGCCCCATTTACACAACCACTTGGAGCTTTTTTTTTTGGATTGGTTAACTGGCCAAGCTTGGTTCTTACAACCATTTACATATCATGCTAGCATGTTTCCTTGTCTCCTATCTGCGGTCCACTATGCTACAGCTCTCAAGGCGGGAATTACACAAACAAAAATGGCAGCGCCCATAATATTCAGGAACTTATGTGCCTGGATAGCGTCTTCCGCCCAAATTTCAATAAGAGTCTCGGCATCATCCCAGGTCGCATCGCGCTCTTTTGATGTCATTTATTGTTAATAGGCTGAGAAGATGTTCGTGTTGTGAACAGGAGAAGAGATCTGCGAATTGCAAAGCTGGACACATGATGGCGTCTGCTCACGCCTTTTTTGTTATCAGAGAACCGAGCCACAGACCAACCGTGACGTGCCCTACTGTTGAACTAGTTCTAGATTTAGCACAGTTCGGTTGAGTCTGGCACAGTCCAGTTCAATTATGTTCCATTTACACTCAACAGTTATCTCTGTTACCGTGCTCGGACCGTTCTCGACACTGTTTCAAAAGGGTAGTCTGAATGGGGCTTTAGATGTTCGGACAAGGATTAAAATCTGGAAAAGAAATAACAGCTGTGCTGCTGCCATTAACACCTTTGTTTATAGATGTTGGAGATCTACCCGTTTTTCAGTGTAGTCCTGTTTCTCTGACTGTGACTGGCCGGATGTGCTCTCTGACATGGGAGCTGGCTCGTAGCTCGTCCGCCTTTTACAGTTGCTTTTTATATCTCTGCTTCTGTCTCCTTGAACCCCAGTCGGCCTCAGCAGATGGCCGCTTACACCGAGCCTGGTTCTGCTGGAGGTTTCTTCCTGTTAAAAGGGAGTTTTTCCTCTCCACTGTCACTATAAGCATGTTTGGTGTGAGGGATTGCCTTCGGTAAATGAGTCGATGCAAATTGGTTTTCCTTAGATAGAAAACTTTGAATAAATTTGACTGTATGATGTGGTGAACTGTAAAGTGCCTTGTGATGACGTGTTGTGAATTGGCACTATAGAAATAAACTGAACTAAATTGAATTGAATATATAATTCTTCTTCATTTAAAGACCTTAATAATCCTTACATCCATTCTTATCCAGCCTCGATCACTGACCCGGTGTGTCCTTAAATTTTTACTTTACTTCTATTGTGACCTGAGGGAAATTTGGTTTCCTTTCAGGTTATTCAGCATTATTTTGTTTTCCCTCTGAAAGCCAAGAAACTGAACCACCCCTCAGACATACAGACTCTCTGTTACCAGTCAGGTGATATGCTGTTGAACTAGTTCAACGAGGATGTAACTGAAAACCTCATTTTAACAGCAGAGATGATGAAATGATTTAAGAAAACATGAGAGCTGTGGCAGAAAAAGACACTTCAGAGGGAAATATAATTCAGGGAGACTATTCTGACAGTGAGTTTCTCCCCCTTTAAAAGCTAAATCAGTTTGAAAGGAGGCTTTAAATCATCAGAAACCTCAGAATGTAAAGATTTAACCCATCACTGATTTAATACAGCTCAAAGGATTTTTGGACAACTTTTCTCTGCAAAACCTCAAAATATCTCAGAGTTCTGTCAGGCTGGTGAGAAAACGAGAGCAGAACAGGGGCTGTGATTTCTGCAACGATCCAATGCTTGATTATGTGCCTTATAAGGAGGATTAACCGCAGTGTTTATGAAACATTTCTGTTTTTGAGACAAATCAATTGCTGTGCTGCAATCTTTTTTTAAATATTTCTGATATGGAGCTGCTAAATCTCTCCAATGTCTCCGATAAGACCCACAAGTTTCCTGAATACATTACATGTCTGATCCTTTCAATGAGATTTACTCCATTCTGCTGTTCCCACTTTGTTTCATTTGACTTGCAGAACAAGCAGTTTATTCTTAGCTCTTTTCACTTTTCAACAAGGACGCATTTCTCTGCAGTTTAGGTGGTTTATGTTTTGCACGTCGTAAATGATATGTGAAAAAATATGATGAAAATTATAGACACTATATTTCATATAAGATTTCAGCTTCACTAAAGAAAATGAAAGGGACGTTTTCACATAGGTAAATCTTTCAGATGTGAATGGCAGCGCTGTTAGAACGGTGGGTGAGTTTTCTGATCCAGTAGTTTATCACCCTGCCGTAAAGAGCCACTCACCCTCCAGCAGGATTGTCTTCGGTGTTTACCGTTGTTGTAGGCGTGGCTGTGGGGATCACCAAGGTTCAAAGCGATAAAGTCCTTCCTTGGAGGAGGGTACATCCTCAGTTCTGATGATACGGTTGCAGGTCATAGAATCTACCCATGAAAAACTAAAAGTTAAAAAAACAGAAATGCACTTTGACATCATTTATCTATCATCCCTCCTCTGCAAATGCCCATTAGCCTTGCCTCTTTCTCCCGTGCATCCACCAGTTCTCTGGCCTTTTAAGTTTAAAAAAACGTTTTTTTTTTCCTCCGTAAATTGTGATTATGTGAGAGTTTATGTGCTTCTCTGCGTTGTCCTGTGAAGGACAGATGCCCTGTCAACGGCATAGAGCCATAACCACACATATTGCCAAATGACCACTAGAGCTACGCGCCAGACAACCGACATCCTGCAATAAGCAGACAGGTATAATAAATATCAGGGTTTCAGATAACCATTAATTTGCTAATCTATTAAGTAGTTGATAACATTTATAGATCAATAAAATAATGATCACACAGCAAAAGATGCCTTAAAAAAGCTTTGATACAGACTTTAAACAAAGTGAACCTAAATCTATGCATGTTGAGGAGTTCCGGATAGAGCTTAATCACGGATAAAATATGTTTCTATATCTACAGGTGCTGGTCATAAAATTAGAATATCATGAAAAAGTAGATTGATTTCAGTAATTCCATTTAAAAAGTGAAACTTGTATATTATATTCATACATTACATACAAACTCATATATTTCAGATGTTTATTTTGTTTAATTTTGATGATTACAAATGACAACAAATGAAAATCTCAAATTCATCATATCAGAAAATTAGAATATTACTGAAGACCAATAAAAACAAAGGATTTATAGAAATGTTGGCCAACTGAAAAGTATGAACATGAAAAGTATGAGCATGTACAGCACTCAGTATTTAGTTGGGCCTCCTTTGGCCTGTATTACTGCAGCAATGCGGCGTGGCATGGAGTCGATCAGTCTGTGGCACTGCTCAGGTGTTATGATAGCCCAGGTTGCTCTAATAGTGGCTTTTAGCTCTTCTGAATTGTTGGGTCTGGTGTATTGCATCTTCTTCTTCACAATACCCCATAGATTTTCTATGGGGTTAAGGTCAGGAGAGTTTGCTGGCCAATTAAGAACAGGGATACCATGGTCCTTCAACCAGGTACTGGTAGCTTTGGCACTGTGTGCAGGTGCCAAGTCCTGTTGGAAAATGAAATCTGCATCTCCAAAAAGTTGGTCAGCTGCAGGAAGCATGAAGTGCTCTAAAACTTCCTGGTATGTGGCTGCGTTGACCCTGGACCTCAGAAAACACAATGGACCAACACCAGCAGATGACATGGCACCCCAAACCATCACTGACTGTGGAAACTTTACACTGGACTTCAAGCAACGTGGATGAAGTGCCTCTCTTCTTTTCCTCCAGACTCTGGGACCTTGATTTCCAAAGGAAATGCAAAATTTACTTTCATCAGAGAACATGACTTTGGACCACTCACCAGCAGTCCAGTCCTGTTTCTCTTTAGACGCTTCTGACGCTGTCTGTGGTTCAAGAGTGGCTTGACACAAGGAATGCGACAGCAGAAACCCATGTCTTTCATACGTCTGTGTGTGGTGGTTCTTGAAGCACTCACTCCAGCTGCAGTCCACTCTTTGTGAATCTCCCCCACATTTTTGAAGGGGTTTTGTTTCACAATCCTCTCCAGGGTGCGGTTATCTCTCTTGCTTGTACACTTTTTTCGACCACATCTTTTCCTTCCCTTCGCCTCTCTATTAATGTGCTTGGACACTGAGCTCTGTGAACAGCCAGCCTCTTTAGCGATGACCTTTTGTGTCTTGCCCTCCTTGTGCAAGGTGTCGATGGTCGTCTTTTGGACAACTGTCAAGTCAGCAGTCTTCCCCATGATTGTGTAGCCTATAGAACTAGACTGAAAGACCATTTAAAGGCTTTTGCAGGTGGTTTGAGTTAATTAGCTGATTAGAGTGTGGCACCAGGGGCCATCAATTTTGAACCTTTTCACAATATTCTAATTTTCTGATATGATGAATTTGAGATTTTCATTTGTTGTCATTTGTAATCATCAAAATTAAACAAAATAAACATCTGAAATATATGAGTTTGTATGTAATGTATGAATATAATATACAAGTTTCACTTTTTAAATGGAATTACTGAAATCAATCTACTTTTTCATGATATTCTAATTTTATGACCAGCACCTGTATACCTGATGGGATGTGTAATGCTACGTTCACACCGGACGCAGCAGAAGCAGCGAGTTTACATGCAAAGTCAATTGTTGACGCGCAGCTGAAGCAGCACGTCATGATCGTTTAAGCATCTAACGCTCGTGACCCGCCGCAAAAACGCTGCTGCTCGAGATGGAAAAATTTAACTTTTGCTGCTCGACGTGCCGCGTCAACCAATCAGAGAAGCTGATCTGGGAGCTGGCAGAGAGAGAGACACATCGCTGATGATACAGAGCGCTGTGATCACTCCTCTGAAACAGTTTATTGACGCATAAATGAACTTAAAATGCTGAAATCTGCCGGCAGAATATGTTCGGTTTTATTATCCTGGTGCCTGCAGTTTGGATTATTTAGATGAACAACACCTACCAGCTGCCGCGGTGAACCGCGAGGAGGCGACCCGGCCAGAGGCTGCTGCTGAATGGGATTCCTACTGTCGGCGCACCGCTGGTATGTGGGGGTCTGAGCGGCTCCGACAGAAATAATATTGGAAGGCAGGATGGTCATCTGGATGAACTGACTGCACTGATGAAGTTTTCAGGTGGATTTTCTCACTTAAAAACATTAAAACTACTTTATTCCCACTGATCACAGCAAATATAGCTACAAGGCAAAGAAAGGATAGAGTAGCTCCACCCAACACGCGTCAGACACACTTTTGCACCGCGCAGCCAGAGCAGCAAAGCTGCTTCAGCCGTCTTCAGCATTCTTTGTCACTTTTAATCGATTACTGAATTAGTTAATTAATATTTTTTAAGTAATTGATTCAACTAAATAATTGTTTCAGCCCCAGAAAACTAGCCTGATAAAACAGACTAAATGCGAGATTAAATGTATAATTTAATTATTTTGGCCACTGGCGGGTGGGGCTAGTTTACTAGGCAACTAGAAAACTGGATAATTCAGTAATTTAAAATGAAGTTCTTTTGTTTACATTCATTTCTATATCTATATCAGTTCATGGTCCCTGTGTAGGGTGACCAGGAGTCCAGATTTGCGCAGGACAATCGTAATCTGGCCAACCAGGCTGACCTACACATGGCATAAGTCCATATGGCAAGGTTCAACGCTCTCTTTTATAAAATAGACTGGACCAATTACAGCGCAGGAGGCGGGCCCATAATGCAAAAGTGATTTTCTGTAGGAATAGCAGTCAAGATTACCGCTGATATGGAGCAATGTTTTATTTATGCTCTTTAATGGACTGAAAAAAACTGTTTATATTGTAAAAATTTAAACAAGTGGTTGCTGTGAAAGCTTCCCTTAAAGGTGTCAAAATTCTGCATTTTGTTATATACACTGATTCTGAAAAAAAGTTGGAACATACTTGCTTCATAAATGTTTTGTGACCAGCAAAATGCTTCAGTGTTATTCTATGGGTCAAATAGTAAAGCAAAGCATAGTAAAAGAATTTGGCACAATTTGTCACATTTGGAGAGGTTTGGAGACGCTGGTGACACCAAAAGTTCAAAGCCCCACAGCTCTGGAACTGCAGTAGCTAGAGTAGGGCTGGGCGATAATTCAATAACGATATATATCGATCGATAGACGTGTGGCGCAATAGAAAAAAAGAGGGTCGATAAAAGTTCGATAAAAAAGAAATGCAGTTTTCCTTCCTTCTCATTGTAGCCTAGCATGTAGGTTTATGCTAGTCACTGCTTCCTCCCAACCAATCACAATCGCGGACCCAGGCACGCCGTCACAAAGCACCGCCCTCTCAAACCACAACACAGAGCACATGAAGATGCAGCAAGGAGAGGCGGAGGAAATTGTTTCAAAGAAAGGTTTTTGTAGTTCGGCAGTCTGGCAGTATTTCGGTCATGGCAAGTCGGACCAAAAACAAACCACAGTCATCTGGAAAATGTGTAAGGAACCAGTGAAACCAGTCTGATAACGAAACCAACTTTTTTTTATCATCTCAGCCGCTCACAGCCGCAGGAGTACGAGCTGTGTAGGCCCCGGTGCGGCTCTCCTCCGAGGAATCTTCGGAAAATATATATATATTTTCAGTTCTGGGCAGTTTCCCACGTAGTTCTAACAATTGAGATAAAAATGCTGTGGGCCCAGAAACATCAAAGTAATAACTCAGGTTAAAGCAGGAAACGGGGGCGGTGGGGGGGCATTTATTTATTTGTTATATTTATTTTGGTCACTTTAGTTTATTCTTTGTCAGTATTTAATAACATAACTCAGGTCTCTTAAGTTATTTTTCTTTAAAACAATTCTGTTATGGTTAAAAAAGTTGGTTAAATAAAGATTTAATTCGAAGTCTGTGTTTGTGTTTTTTATTAAAATTAAATCATTTAGCAATATTATAAAAAGTCCAGGCAGAGCTGCACATAAAATATGGTTTCAAATCTTTTCAATAATTATCGATATCGATCAATATGCATTTTTTTTTATCGATAAGCTTTTTTTCTATATCGCCCAGCCCTAAGCTAGAGGTCTGAAATTTTCACCATTTGTAGTGGACATGATGTAGAACGGATGTAATACAATGAGACATGCCTTTTCTCAAGCACGTCTTTATTACTGCTGTTCAAAAAAGACCTATCATTTTCGAGAAAAAAAATAAATAAAAAAATACTTTAAGTCATGTTTGAACTGATGCGGCTTGGTTTGTCTTCTACTCACCCAATTTTATAATGTATTGCACATGTAATTTGGGCTTACAGTTCCTAAGTTATTTGATTCTCCATTTGGGTATGCAAAATAGGCAGGAATTGCCCAAAATGAGGTGGATGTTAAGAGGTTAAATGAAAAAAAAATATGTTTTTCTGTCAGATCTTTAATAATCTAATTGGTTCTAACCTGATGACGTTGACGCCTTTCAAATCGAGCTCTTTCAGCTCTTCATTAGACAATAAACCATGTATAGGTCATATCATTCTGACTGGCCAGGCTAGGGCAGAGCCGCATTTATCACTTCTGCCCCACCGTCCAACAAATTGAAGCAGTATCCTGCATTAGACATGTTCAAATTAGGAAAAAAAGTCTAAAATAAATATTAACTTTTCCTAAATGCTAAGAAATCAGAGCTTGAGTCGTTGTCACAGAACTCTTCCAGTACCCCATATCATGACCAAGCTGCACACCATGCTTTCAAAACAGAACAATTAAAGAATTTTAATAGAAAATATGGAAACTACATGATAGAATGCAGCCAAAACAAAAACTGTGGAAGGATTTAGAAGTGGGTGGTCAGGTGATTCTAGGGGCTTTTGGTGAAGTTTGCCAAAATTATTTTCCAAATTAGTAGAAGGGTATCCTTCTGTTACTCCTAAGCATCATATTTGTTTTTTATATTAGCAGACATCCCAAGTCTCCCAGAAGTTCCAGGAATCTCCCTGATATAGATAGTTGTTCACGGATGCCCGCGAGTCAGATCAATTATCCCGGATTTAAGACTCCGGGAGGTGGTGTTTTTTTAATGCGAGTGAGAGCATGCAGGCAATACAATAATTTGTGCGTCATGTGTGGATTAGAACTACTTCGATTGCGCAAGAACAAAAAGAGAGCGCAGGGTGCAGGGAGGAGGTTGCTGGTGAAACCTGTGCAGCGTATCTGTCCAAAGCGATGCTCGGTTCAACCAGCGATCTAGGCGACTGGTTGATCAGAGAGCTGATTGGATCAGTCTGATAAGTTTCTCTGGGTTACTCTCTGACAGTCATCTAGTTATCACTCAAAGCTGTGCATCCTGTGAAACGGCAGAGGTTGAATCCTCAAGTAAAAAAACGAAAATATAGGACTAATTTTACAGCAGAATTAGTGAAGGTGAGGAACAGAGGCGGATCTAAACCAAACGTACCAGGGGGCCAGGAGGGTGGCAGCATGTTTTCATGTGGGCACAGAAAAGCATCAAATAAAAACAGGGCAAGGGATTGAAATATATTAAAGGAATAGTACACCCAAACATGATTAGCCTTCATTTTCTACTCACCCCCATGCTGAACAACACTCTGGAGTACTTTTTTAATATCTCAAATGCATCTGGAGATCTGGGAGGCTTCTTGCTGTCTGCTGACATTCAAATAATGGAGGTCTATGGTGACCGAGACAGAAAGGTCCATAAAAGTCCACAAAAAACGTGTCAATATTCCTCCATACTGCTCGTCCAATGTATTCCAAGTGTCCTGAGTGGGTAGCATCCAGAATTTACTCGAAACGAAGTCATTTAGAATGTTTTTAGAGCATAAACAGTAGTGTATAGGATTTCCTGAAAGCGCGCACACGCGCGCTCACGACGCTACGGAAGCCGGCAGATCAAACCAGATGAAAGTGCGCATTCAGCGTCTGCTCTTCCAATAATGCAAGCGTAGAAGAAGAAATGTGCTGTTTACCTGTGCAAAGAAAGAAACAACGAAAGAAAAATATCTGAGGACTTCAGTGTTGAGGAAGAGCATGAGTTCTTTGCCGAGCTGAATGCGCTGGTTTGGTCTGCCGGCTTCCGTAGCGTCGTGAGCGCGCGTGTGCGCGCTTTCAGGAAATCCTATACACTACTGTTTATGCTAAAAAAACATTCTAAATGACTTCGTTTCGAGTAAATTATGGACGCTACCCACTCAGGACACTTGGAATACATTGGACGAGCAGTATGGAGGAATATTGACACGTTTTTTGTGGACTTTTATGGACCTTTCTGTCTCGGTCACCATAGACCTCCATTATTTGAATGTCAGCAGACAGCAAGAAGCCTCCCAGATCTCCAGATGCATTTGAGATATCAAAAAAGTACTCCAGAGTGTTGTTCAGCATGGGGGTGAGTAGAAAATTAAGGCTAATCATGTTTTGGGTGTACTATTCCTTTAAGAGAGCTGCATGAAGGGAAATTTCTTTTCAATTAGCTTGAATAGAAATTCTATTTCTTATGAGGTCAATATACATTTATAATTTAGGAATTTTACATATTTTTATTTAATTTAAGTAAAAACTACAGTTTTCTATAAAACTCGAATTAGAACTCAATAAAAAACTGTTAAATTAATCTGTAAAAATTTGAGGATTTTTTTTTTTATTTGTTGTGGAAAAAAAAACATTTAGCAGATGAAAACTGGGATCCTATCTCATTACCACTGAAGCTATCGCCTTATTGTTTTTCAATAATTAGTAAAAGAGAATTTATAAAGAAATAGAATGAAGTAGTTCCAAAGGACCTATCAGTAACCATGTCTGTTCCAGCGCATCATCATTAGAATTTCTGGCCCCCGTTGGCCCCTGTCTAGAACCGGCCATGGTGAGGAATGATGACACCGTGGCGGGGATGCACTGTTAAGCATCTCCCTGATATGAGTTTTTGGAACTTGGGATGTCTGAATTAGATCCATTCCTCCTATTTCTGTGCTGTCTCTTGAAAATATCGAATCTGTTATTTACTCCTCCCCCACAGGAAAAACTTTATCCTTCCAGTAAACATTCTAACAATTTGCTTGAATACTATAAAAATCCATCTTCAATGGCAACTGCTTTCATTTACAGATACACATTTCTTTAATCTGAGTATGCTACTTTAATAACTGTACAGTATTGAGTCTTAAATATATTAAGTGAAATTTGTATTTTGTCTTGAAAATGTGCCCTTACTGTAGAATATGTCAATTTGTTATTTTTTTTACTTTTGTATATTTATGCCCATTTCCATTCGCGTTTCATTTTGTTGTGGGTAGACTACCAGAAATGTTCCCACTGAGGGGACAATAAAGCATATATATTGTCTAAAAAGCGGTCGTTGATCCTGTTAATTTGAAATATTAATGGGAAACATGCAATTATGATGAGATACACTGCAAGATAACTACGTAAGGTATAATTTCTCTTCTATTTGGTCACATAATTTAAACAAATGATCAATTCTTTAACGGTGTACCCGATCCGGGGTTCGGTCCCCTCCCCTCTCTCTTACCTTTAGGGTTTCTGCTGAAACCCAAACAGCTGTTAGCTTCCAGAGGCTAGCCCGCCTCTTCCGGTGGCTTTAACATCAAAATAATATCCGTTTCGGAGCCAAAAGCACAAACGATTTTAACGAGTGGTCTGTCTGACTTTTATACTAAAGCCAAAATGTGCTATATAACAAGCAACACGGAATGAAACTGGAGGAAAAAAGCTAAAGTTAAAGAATGAGCTACCAATTAGGGATGCGGAAAAGGACACAGCAGTGATTACGTAAGGCACCACGTGCGTGACGTAAGGACGTTGACAGTTTCTTCTTCTTCTTATGGGATTTTATGGCGGTTGGCAGACTTGTGAATTGTGCATTACCGCCACCAACTGATATGGAGTAAAGCAAGATAACAGGAAACGATTCACCCCCCCCCCAAAAAAAAAAAAAAAAAAAAAAAAAAAAAAAAAAAAAAAAAAAAAAAAAAAAAAAAAAAAAAAAAAAAAAACCTGTGTAACTTAAACCAACATAATACTAAATCACATTTGCCCATATAATTTTAATTTACTCTAGGTCATCTTAACTCTGCCAGTTTCTGATGGTCCCATCGGTCCTCCCATCATACTTCCAACCATCTCCCAGTTCAAATCTTTAATGTCCAGATATTTTTCTGCAGCCTTCACTATTATTTTGATTTTTTCCGTTTTTTTTGTTGTCTGTGCAGTACAATTAATTACTTCTACCATGAAAAGAACAAAATTTGTCTTTTTAACAATAAGTGAGTCTTCATTAATTTTTGGAGATTTCTCTAGAGGTTTGGAATTTGCTGTGTGTTGAACTGTAGGTTTGGGTTTTTCTGACTGAGATGGGATCCTTTTTGCAGCTTCAGCGTAGGTTATTCCGAGCTCAAATTTCATTTTTTTAATTTCCTCAGACCTTTTGCTTGCTTCACAGCCGCGATAGGCAGCAGTATGTTCTCCACCACAATTACAGCATTTTATTTTAGCTTCTTTTCCACATTTTCCGTACTCATGTTCTCCTGCACACCTTCCACACCTCTGTTTCCCTTTACAAACTGCTGCAACGTGACCGAATTTTTGGCATTTGAAACATCTCAATGGTGGAGGATTGTAGATTTTGACATTATAGCTTATGTAACCGATGAATACTTTGCTTGGTAATTGCTCTTCTTCGAATTTAATTAGCACAGATAAACTGTCAGATCTTTCTCCGTTTCTTGTTGTTTTTAACCGTTTTACTTCTTTTACTTTTGCACCGCTTATGTTTTCCAGAATCTCTTTTTCAGAAATTTTTAGAGGAACTCCTCCAATGACTCCCCTGCTGATCTTTTTGTTCTCCATTAGGCTGCACTGAACTCTTATCCCGTCAATTTTGTTGATACGTATTGCTTTGCCTTGCTGGGCGCTGTCTCTGCAGTTAATTAGCAGGTCTCCACTGTACAGAATTCTGGCACCTTTGACTTCTCCGACAAGTTTATTGATGGTTTTTGTTAAGTGAACCGGATTCCAATTTGTAAAAGAGTCTGCCTGATTAACGACTTTGAATATGACTTTGAATTCATTTTGTTGTGCTGTGGAATGTATGGAATGATCATCACTGGATTGTTCTGAACTAGATTCCCCTTGAACTGATCTCTGTTTTTTCCGCTTTTTCTCATTTTTTGATGTTGCTATTTTCCAACCTTCATTGTCACTATTTCCCTCTTCCATCCCACAAGAATCGCTTCCTGTTTCCTCACTACTCACGGCCCAAGACATTTCTCCATAAGCAGCTTCAAAACACGCGCCATGCACCAAACGACCATCCACCGAGCCTCAAACACTTCTTGTGTCAACGTGGCACTGTCAAGTCTCCGTTGACAGTTTCTACATAATCTTTTTTAATTAAGTTTTTTTTCCCCCGATGCAATAATTTATCCGTATTGCTTGATTTATCACGCCGCTAATTTTTTTCAACAAAAAAAAAAAAAATTATAATTTTTTTCCCCCCATGTTAATCTTTCTATTGAGTGCTATGTTTACACACATATATATATGTCTATATATACATATATATACACATTTATATATAAATATACATATATATACATACACACATATATATATATATATATATATATATATATATATATATATATATACATACACACATGCTATTAAAGCCTGTTTTTGATAAGAATTTTTTTCAAAGTTGTTTCATTTTCAAATGTCTGCTTTGCTTGTAACAATAATGGAACGCAATTAATTCCACAATTATGGCTTAAAGTTTATGGGGAAAAAAAATTCTAAGAACATTTGCATTTATTGATTTTATGATAATTTTATCACTATTTTTTATTAATTATTTACTTACCTTAATGCCAATGCAATGGACTTTATTTTACTGCTGTTTCTTTTTTCATGTAGACTGCTTTGATTTTGATGCTTCTTAAATGTAGCATATGAATAAACTTGCCTTGCATGAAAAAAGCCTGATACAAGACCTTTAAACAGTAGTAACAAATTGAAGGATATTTATAATAATGTTATATGAAAAGGAAGGACTGTGATATACTAGAGGTAGTGATAGAGGATTGATGAGGGAACTGAAGTTCTACCAGCCGACAGCGCACCATGACAAGAGAAAAACAAAATATTAGATATTTGAATGCTAAACAGGGTGGGGGGATCAATTTTAATTCCTGTAATCCTGGCTCCTACAGTAGGAGGAGGCAGTTTAAAGTTTGGCAGTTATTCTGGTACCATGTCTTGTCTCTGTCCTCCTCAACCACTGGATCTGCATGTCTCCATCTGAGCATGTCTGTCTGAACTCTCTGCTGGACTCATGGAACGCTGAACCTGCCTTCATGCTCTGTGGATTCCGAGAACACTGGATCTGTCTGTTCTTGTTTGGATCATAACCCCTGGTCAGGCTACAGACTCCTGGATCTCAGAACGGTCCTGTTCTGTACCGTTTCCCTGACCTGAATCGGTCTCCTGCCTGTTCACTGGGGCTGCTGCATGGGGGGCGGCTCAACGCCGCATCTCTCATGGCAGTGCATCGACTGAACCTGCTTTTGATGAGAAGATGGAGTGAACTCCTTTACCAGGTAAGTGACTCACATGGATAATCACCTTCTGTCAGATTATCGTGGTCACTTACCTGTGTTTCTCCCACAGCCAGAGTTCCAGTGATGAGCGATGTTCTGCCTTCCCCCATACCCGCTGCAGGTTGGCTGAATCACAGCAGCCCCGGTTTCTGTTCTGTTCCGTTTTATTTTACTTTTGCCGTTAAAACGTTTTCAAACTTCCCACTGTCTGACTCACCTGATTACTGGGTCCATCGTCCAGTTTTATGAGACAGTTCTACAGTTGAAACTTCTCAAGACAGATTTTGAGAAAATAAAGTTTTTATTATGTTGGTGTTTCAAGTTTATTAAGTTTAGATTCAAAGATTTGACAACAAACTGTAAAAAAAAAAAAAAAAAAAAAAAAAAAAAAAACATGCTGGGACAACAGCAGATGAAGTGCCTGTGTGTGTACGTCATACCTGAGATGTAAAAGAAAAAAATATACATATACACAATACAGAATCAAAATATAAAATGCTTTGCATCTTTTAAAACAAGGACAGATAGTAAATAGCTAGCACCAAGTTTAAGATGACATTTGCATCTTTCTGTCTGATTAAAGATTTAAATAAATGTTTGTCTTTCTAACAAAGCACCTTTGTTTAAAGTGATAAACTGGGTTCATTTACAGTCGCATTAGTGAGACAGAACCGGCCTGCTAGGAAATGGTTAGAAGGTCACTAAAGTTGGTCTGACTTTTATATACAGATTATCAGCCTATAAAAGATTCCCCATGTGAACATCACAATAAAAAAAATGTTGCATATCGACATTAAAAAACATACATATTTAATTTATTTTGTACCAGATAAATGTCTCTGTAAACAAAAATGACTTCTCCACTAAAAGCAACGCCTCCAAATTCATCCCTAAGGAGTCACTTAAGGTCAATATGAGAAAATGTGTGAACTGTTGAGAAATTAGAGAAAGATTTTCGTTGATTTAAAGAAAAAAGTTCCTGTTGGATTTGAGTGATCTGGAAGGGAGCATGTTTCCGCTCCCTCTAGCTGAAACACACCGGTCCAAACGTAAAACTAAAATGGTGTGTAAAGTTTCTGCCTCCCATCACCGCCACGTCTCTCAGAGGAAGCAGCTGGAGGTCCTCAAACTCCAACACGGACTCCCGAGAACCGAAAAGCTTCTCCTCTCCAGCCTGTCAAGCAGAAAAACAAGACATTATTTGCCTTTTTAAGTAAGTTGTAGGAAGTCTTAGGTCCAGGCCATTTTGATGCTTATTTATTCTTCTGTGTTAGAAAATTCAAAGAAATGAAACAGATTAAAACACTATAAATTTCCCACACGGCTATTTTATGGCAAAACAGGGAGTCTGCAAACTTCAAAATCCAAATAATCAGGTTTTAGAACAATGGCCAGGTTTAAGAATAAAGAAAAAGGTATTTCGTATAAAGAGTGAACATGGATTTTCAGGAAGTTTATATGTGGAAAATTATGCACAACTAAAGCACATTGATTCTTAAAAAAAGAAATATATATATATATAAAAAAGAAATATATATATATATATATTTTTATTTCAGTCCGTTGTAAAAATTAAGTTTCATTTTACTTAAAAAAAAACAGGTAAAGCCTCTAAATGTTAGGATTCCTGTTTGTGTTTTTGTGTTTGTCTCCCTTCCTCTACCAGGAGGCGCCTGGTGCTGGTCCGCGTCCTCACACACCTGCGGAGGGTTACCTTGTAAATGGAGTGCTCTTAAGCTGCTGACTGCCACTACCTCGACGCCAGAGTGTTTGCCAGTTTTGGGTACTCTAGCCAAGCTGAGTTTTGCTGAGTCAAACTGAGTTTTGTCAACCTTAGTCCAAACCGAGTTATTTTGTGTTTGCCTCTCGGCAGGAAGTCATTCTGCAAACTGGATGTTTTCGGACCTTCTCTCCCTGGATACTGAGCTTAAAACTGAGCTGGGGATTCAAACTGGAGGTTTGGATCTACTTTCCTCCAAGGGATCGTTTGAGCTTCACACTGAGCAAGGGATTCATCTCCACACCAACCCGTTCAAGTACAGCAGGAAATCCAAGTGGCAGTCAGTTTCTCCATTCACCTACAAACAACCGCATTCTGGGTAAACCCTGTCCGCCCTCCACCGAATGAGACAAACACTGGAACTACCGCACACAGACAGGAGTCATAGAGTCAACCACTTTTCTTGAAAAGTGAGTCAGCACCTAATTCTTCTCTTCAAGTTCAAGAATCAAATTTCCCACTGAGCCTGAACTAACCGCAGTGTCTTCCCCTCACTTTCCAGTTCTGGTTGAGCAGTGTTCAGAGCAACACTAGATTATTCATTATCTCCTTGATAAACCTGTTTAACCTTTTCCCTCGTCTCTCTGAATTGTTTTTTCTGCTTTTTGGCTCAGACCTTAGTTAAAGGCACACTATGCAACATTTTTCAGTTAATTAATGTGTTCCATAACGTTTTGGATGATTAAATGAGTAATTTCAGGTTGAACAAAGGTATTCTCGGCCGCCCTGGTGGTCTGTGGGGGAAATACTGCACTTGCAATTGCAGGAGCACCGACCCGCACCCACAGGCTCAGAAGTCTCGTGAGAGTTAGTCTTGCTTTACGGCGAGAACTGCTACACCCCCCAGTTAAAAGCATTCTCGTTGCTAGCACAGTGGCGATCTTTGTGCAGTTATGCTACGTTCACGCAGCAAAAGCAGCAAAATCGTGTCTGCTGCTTCATTTTTGCTGCTTGTACCAGTTAGTTCTGACGCGCGGCTGAAGCAGCTTTGCTGCTCTGGCTGCGCGGTGCAAAAGTGTGTCTGACGCGCGTTGGGCGGAGCTTCACTATCCTTTCTCTGCCTTGCAGCTATATTTGCTGTGATCATTTGGAATAAAGTAGTTTTAATATGTGTTTAAATGAGAAAATACACCTGAAAACGTAATCAGTGCCGTCAGTTCATTCAGATTATTATCCTGCCTTCAATATTTTTTCTGTCGGAGCCGCTCAGACCCCCACATTCCTCGCGGTTCACCGCGGCAGCTGGTAGGTGTTTTTGATCTAAATAATCCAAACTGCATATTCTGCCGGCAGATTTCTGCATTTTAAGTTAATTTAGGCGTCAATAAACTGTTTAAGAGGAGAGATCATAGCCTCTGATCATCAGCGCTGTGTCTCTCTCCCTGCTTCAGCTGCTCAGACGTGCTGCGACTGCTGCTCAAAACGCGCCGCGGGACCTTTTGCTGCGCCTTGACGCGCGTCAACCATTGACTTTGCATGTAAACTCGCTGCTTCTGTCGCGCCAGCTGCGGTGTGAATGCAGCATTAGTCATTCGTTGCGTTCGCCTGTCTGCTAAGCTCAAAACAACCGCGCCTGGCTTGACGGAGAAACCAGGAGAACAGCTGTGCATATTTACGACACTGCACTTTTACTTTCGCCCTCTGGGGGGAGCCTCGCTGGAAAATCAACACCGGTTGCATAGTGTACCTTTAAATCATGACACTAAAACCAGAGCCAATTATGGCTCTGAAGCTGCAGGTTGCAGACCCCTTGGCAAGACCCTAAAACCAGACACTAAACAACAAAGAAAACATCTTTCTACCCATAAAACCCCCCAAGATCTGACAATGAACAAAATCAAACACAAACAGGTAGTGAATCATTACATTACATTTTGTCATGTGGGCCAAAATAGTAATGTCAAATATAATGAATCTTGAATACATAATAATAATTATAACAATTCAACTTTATTGATCTCACATTGGAGAAATTTGCTTTTAAATGCAGAGGCAAGAATACAGTGGCAATTGCTCAATTTAAATCTGTTTTCTTCATGTAATCAGGTCAAAGCTACCCTCATTTTGTTTAGTCTGATCTGTCCACCTCTACCTGAATTCAAACTGTAACTGGATCAAGCTTTTAAGTTTTCAATAGAACTATACCGATATCTAAGTTTTTACTATAATAAAGCTAGCCCAACATATTTTTCCATGGTTTCACATACCACACAGTCTTTCAGCTCTCCGAGGTAGCTCTGCCTCATTGTATCTGTGAGGAATTTGACGTCTCTCTCTTCCTGACCCAGATGATGTCCTGGATGACAGGAGTAGGTCACCTTCTGCACGGCGGTGACACTGTGCAACCTCAGGAAGCGCATCTGGACCACACTGGCACCTGGATAAGTAAACTAACAAACATGCCACCAGAATTCCAATTAACATATGAACATCTTAAAGTACTTTGAAAAATGTTTTTTTTTTCCTTTTAATATTAATTGATAAAGTTGCATTTTTTTCTCACATCACTAAGCCCATCCGTTTAAACTTAGACAAACTTTAGTTGGAGGCATTTTTTCTGTCTTGTTGCAGGGTTGCTAGCTTACAGCTACATTTTGAGGCTGACTGACTCAAATAAAAGTATTTTGGGATCAGTGATGGGAGTAACAGCGTTGAAAGTAACGGCGTTACTAACGCCGCTACCTTTTTTAGTAACGAGTAATCAAAATTATTACTCTTACTGTAACTATAAGCAGTTACAATTGCCGACACCCCGTTACTGCACGTTACTCAGGTCGAATTATTAACCTTTTTTCATGATAGGACTCATGGGCGCCTTGTCATGAGAGAGGGGAGGATGGAGAGTGAGGAGGACTCCAGCGGCAAAACAGCGCTTTCCAGATGGAAATACTGGTGTTACGTCGAGCTGCGTTTCTCCATCAGATACGGTTTCCCCTGCATCTCCGCGCAGCGCGGCGGCACAATTCACCGCGCAAGCAGTGTTTGCCAACTCCTCAGAAAGGAAAGTAGCTATTGGCTGTGCTATTAGTCGCTAGAAGTCGCTGAATGACGTCATTGCCTAATTTGCATAATATATATATATATATTTTTTTTTCAACTTTTTTTTTATTTAACTTTTTCTTTTTTACCTTGTGGTCCACTAAGGACCTTAAAAATCATGCTAAAACATGAACATTTTGAACATCTTTTTTTTTTACATTACATTAACAATCTAAATGGGAAAAAAAGACTATAAAGAATCATTGACAATGTGAGCAAATGGTAATTATTATTTTTTTTTTTAACTAATAAGAATTCCCTGCACACACACAGGCTGTGCTTGCCTGCTCACAGAAAGAGTGGATCATGGTCATGTTGGTCAAGGATCTCTATGGCAGGCTCAGCAACTGAGGGAGCTGACTCCAGAGTGATCAACCTGCGCTGTAAAACCCGGCGCATGCGCGCGGTTCTTTTGCTGTCTGGACGCTGAGGGAACACATATGTGTCTCTGACTGTAGCGCTGAGAGGGACATCTGCAGGGATGGCGCCCCACGGCAGACACCAGAAAAGTCGCTAGATTTGTCGTCAGTCGCTTTTTTGAAAAAGAGGGGTCTGAAAAGTCGCTAAATATAGCGACAAAGTCGCTGAGTTGGCAACACTGCGCGCAAGCGACAGGAAACACGCATGCTCGATAAAGGCGCGTAACAGCCGCCCTGTGCTCGCGCCACAGGGGAACTACGGAGAGCGTGAACGATCATTAGCCTATATGGAGAAAGGGAGAAATATGGATGGATGGATGGATGGATGGATGGATGGATGGATGGATGGATGGATGGATGGATGGATGGATGGATGGATGGATGTAGCTACATGTTGCAGTATCTATAACAACCCAAACACAGGATTTCAGAATTAGACATCCCCAGTTATTAATTTCATACACTCGCAAAAGTAACGCAATAGTTACTTTTACTACTAACTAGTTACTTTTATCGTGGAGGAGCTCAGTTACTAACTCAGTTACTTTTTGGGAGAAGTAACTAGTAACTATAACTAATTACTTTTTCAAAGTAACGTGCCCAACACTGTTTGGGATGTACAGGTGCTGGTCATAAAATTAGAATATCATGAAAAAGTAGATTGATTTCAGTAATTCCATTTAAAAAGTGAAACTTGTATATTATATTCATACATTACATACAAACTCATATATTTCAGATGTTTATTTTGTTTAATTTTGATGATTACAAATGACAACAAATGAAAATCTCAAATTCATCATATCAGAAAATTAGAATATTACTGAAGACCAATAAAAACAAAGGATTTATAGAAATGTTGGCCAACTGAAAAGTATGAACATGAAAAGTATGAGCATGTACAGCACTCAGTATTTAGTTGGGCCTCCTTTGGCCTGTATTACTGCAGCAATGCGGCGTGGCATGGAGTCGATCAGTCTGTGGCACTGCTCAGGTGTTATGATAGCCCAGGTTGCTCTAATAGTGGCTTTTAGCTCTTCTGAATTGTTGGGTCTGGTGTATTGCATCTTCTTCTTCACAATACCCCATTGATTTTCTATGGGGTTAAGGTCAGGAGAGTTTGCTGGCCAATTAAGAACAGGGATACCATGGTCCTTCAACCAGGTACTGGTAGCTTTGGCACTGTGTGCAGGTGCCAAGTCCTGTTGGAAAATGAAATCTGCATCTCCAAAAAGTTGGTCAGCTGCAGGAAGCATGAAGTGCTCTAAAACTTCCTGGTATGTGGTTGCGTTGACCCTGGACCTCAGAAAACACAATGGACCAACACCAGCAGATGACATGGCACCCCAAACCATCACTGACTGTGGAAACTTACACTGGACTTCAAGCAACGTGGATGAAGTGCCTCTCTTCTTTTCCTCCAGACTCTGGGACCTTGATTTCCAAAGGAAATGCAAAATTTACTTTCATCAGAGAACATGACTTTGGACCACTCACCAGCAGTCCAGTCCTGTTTCTGTTTAGACGCTTCTGACGCTGTCTGTGGTTCAAGAGTGGCTTGACACAAGGAATGCGACAGCAGAAACCCATGTCTTTCATACGTCTGTGTGTGGTGGTTCTTGAAGCACTCACTCCAGCTGCAGTCCACTCTTTGTGAATCTCCCCCACATTTTTGAATGGGTTTTGTTTCACAATCCTCTCCAGGGTGCGGTTATCTCTCTTGCTTGCACACTTTTTTCGACCACATCTTTTCCTTCCCTTCGCCTCTCTATTAATGTGCTTGGACACTGAGCTCTGTGAACAGCCAGCCTCTTTAGCGATGACCTTTTGTGTCTTGCCCTCCTTGTGCAAGGTGTCGATGGTCGTCTTTTGGACAACTGTCAAGTCAGCAGTCTTCCCCATGATTGTGTAGCCTATAGAACTAGACTGAAAGACCATTTAAAGGCTTTTGCAGGTGGTTTGAGTTAATTAGCTGATTAGAGTGTGGCACCAGGGGCCATCAATTTTGAACCTTTTCACAATATTCTAATTTTCTGATATGATGAATTTGAGATTTTCATTTGTTGTCATTTGTAATCATCAAAATTAAACAAAATAAACATCTGAAATATATGAGTTTGTATGTAATGTATGAATATAATATACAAGTTTCACTTTTTAAATGGAATTACTGAAATCAATCTACTTTTTCATGATATTCTAATTTTATGACCAGCACCTGTATGATGCATTCAGGTAGTTCTGGAGTCACCATCCAGTGGGATGTCATGTGAAAAAAATGCAAGAAAAAAGAGTTCCAGGCCAGTTTTCCAGAACCACCTCAACTGACTCCTTTGATGAGAAGCAATGGCTGTATTCCAAGCCTCCCAGGATGGTGAAGCACTTCATCCTGGCTGTAAGGACTAGCCCAACCCAACAGAGGAAGCTTGTATCAGCTACTTGTGTATAGGATCTCATTCCTTTGGTCCTCACTCATGTCTCATCACCATAAGAAAAGGTCGTAGCTTAAATGGGCCAATAAATCAAGAGCTTTGCTTTTAGGCTCGGCTCAATAGACCGAAGGGATGGCTGAATTACTGCCTATGGAGCCCCAATCCGTCTATCCAGCTGCCGTTCTCTCCTATAGTCACTCATGAACCAGACGGCAAGATAGTTGAACTTAAGACATTTTCTCTGAAGTTTTTTTTTAAATGTAGGTGACTTTTAGGATTTTTTTTAGGTTATCCCTCACCTGATGACCCTGATCCAGCCTGCTAAGCCATTGAAAAGATCCATCTTCTGATTCCTCCATCCAAGCTTTCATTGGAAGCTGCAGAGAAATCAGTCAGAAGCTTCATTCAGTCACATTCAGGCATTTCAGGTCAGTATTGTTTATAGACAGGTAGAAAACATGATGCTGTGTGCTGATCCTTCAAAAAGCATTTACACTCCATCAAATCGTCACCTTTAAAGTCTCAGGGTTTGAAACAAAAGTGTGTCCCTGTACAAGTCATTAAACTGGAGCTGGAGGAGGTATGAAAAAGCTCCTTCAGGTCAGCAGAGATGTCCTGTAATTTCCAACAGCCCACGCTGGGTGGTGGCTTCTGTGGTCGGAAAATGTAGCTTTTCTTATTTCATATATTAATTTATGCTATTTACTCACTATAAAAGTTTTCACTCAGCCTGTTTCACCTGCAAGGCAACACAATTCTCCAGCATGAGGATGTTTGTAGACAAGACATACCTTCTTCCCATAACAAACCAGATTCTTTCTCAAGGTTTATTCATGACATGTTACTGTTTAATCAAAGTGTCTGGAAATTGTTTTGACTCTGACTACTTTCCATTATTTTAAGGGGGAACCAAGGCTCGTCGATCAGAACAGGGGAGATTACTGTCAATAAGGGCTGTATTATGAACTGTTCTCTCTTTGCCAAGATAAAAATAAAGTGCCGCCTCAGTGAAATCTCAATCTCAGTTTATTTAACTGAAGCAAATAGTTTAATATTTTTTTCCATCTACACTTCATACCTGAGAGTGTTCGGGGTGAAGGCAGGTCTGTTTTGATGAGGAGGTGAAGACACAGTAGGCCAGCAATGCGTCTGCTGAGCTCCCCTGGTTGGGGTCGATGTAATACATTCCTGCAGATGGGAAGGAGAGCAGCAGAAGCTCAGAGATCAGAAAGGATTAAAGAATCACGCTCAAATATAGACAACAACACAATGGATGCAAAGGTTTGAGAGTTTCGTACACTATTTGCCTCCTCACTTTTCCTTCTAGGCCGTTTTAATGGTGGGATACAAATAACAGGGCATAGAATTGACAAATTTAGCAGCTGTTGTTATTTTCATTTCCCTCTGCTATTGGCTATAACTAAGCTTTGGAAGGCGGGTATAAGGTGTCACTTCAGCCAATCAGCTTGGAGTCTGCAGACTTGCTCTTCCTTCCCAGTGCAGATTTGATCAGAGTAGAACTAAACCTGAGTGGTACCAATTATTAATCAGGCTTGTCAAGCTATTAAAACTGTGAGCTGCTAGCTACCTTGCCTCCATCACAAAGAAGGATGCGTGTAATTAATCTTTACCTAGTTGTGCATCTTCTTTTCAAAAACAAAAATCTACTACCGGTATTTTAAATGTGTCATCAAATGATCAGCGGCGAAAAAAAAAAAAGTATGGTTTTGCATAGTCAAAACAGAGAGATAAGAGAGAAACCAGCCATGAATCTCCTCTTTATTAATAAGCAGATGTTAGAAATAACCCAAATTGTTATTTCAAAGTTTACAGATAAGATTTGATTGATTAAAATAGGAATCAAACCATAGACTAAGGAGATACGTTATTGGTTGTCATGGTGATTCCTATCATGGTAAATGGGCTGTACTTATATAGCGTTTTTTTCAAGTCAGGAGACTTGAACAAAGCTCTTTACACCACATTTAATCATTCACCCATTCACACACTAATGGTGGTGATCCACATTGTAGCCAAAAATACAATGTGCCAACTGATGTTGATCAGTTGGCAATGTGGGGGAAGTGTCTTGGCCAAGCACACAAGGACTCAAGGCTGGAGCATAAACCATGAGTCGTTTGGTTGGAGGGCAAACTCCTGCTTCTGTTGCCCCTATTTCAAGAGAGTGGAGGGGTAACAGTCTCAGCTTTATAAAATTATTACAGTAGTAGCCATTCAAAATGACCCTTCCCAATCAAACGCCAGCCGACTGGCAGCCCACTTCCAGCCACTGGAGTGACCCCCTCCACCTCCTGGGCATGCATATTTTTTTACTCCGAGTCCCCCCTTTCACTGAATTACAAAGTCTGACCAGGAGATGGCACTTCCATTTAGATCTTAATATCGGGAAATCATGACAGAAAGAATATTTTAATACAAAGATTGATGTTTAAAAATTGAATTGTAGGGGACCAGTCAAGGACCAGCCAAGGATTAGCCAAGGGTCTAGGGGTGGAACGGTTCACAAAATCCACGGTTCGGTTTGGTTCACGGTTTCGTGGTCGTGGTTTTCGGTTCGGTTCGGTATATGTTGATTGTTACACCGAAATCCCATAAAAATTAATGAAAAAATCCCCCAAAAAATGAATGAATTGTAATTATTTTTAATGATCCACGGAAACCATGGATCATTTCCACATGTTTTGCTGCTTTGAATTTAAATATGTGGGAGCATGTGGGATTTCGGGGTTAGCATGACATGTTGGCCGTGTTGCTGTTAGCATAAACAAAACGTGTTACACAATGCTTGCACACTGTTGCACTTTTATCCACAACTTTCTTTCCGCCGTCATCGTAGGTCACTCTAAATGCAAAGTGGTCCCATACAGCAGACCTATAAAGTGCTGCTGGCGCGTCTTCCAACTCCAGTTCTTTCCCACTCGCCATACCCACACAATTCTCCACAACAATTGATTTTTTTCTGCTACACCCGGCTGCTTTGCTTCTTCTTCTTCTTTACTACTGGTGGTTGGCTTTGGTCGCAGTACCGCCACCTTCTGCTCTGGAGTGTACACGCTTCGCCTATGAGAAAAAGGAGCTGCGCATGAACTGAACGCAACACACACGAACCGAACCGAGACAGTCGAACCGAACGGTTCGGACAGTTTTCATAAACCGTTCCATCCCTACAAGGGTCCATCAAGGAAAGTGGGGAAATTTTGAATGGCTACTACTGTATTATTTTGCAACATTAATGGCCTTTATTTGATAGTAGACACACAGGAAAAGAAAACAGAGGAGGAGGACATGCAAAGTTCTCTGTGTTGGGATTATAACTCTGGACTGCTGCAACGAGGACCAAGGGCTCTGTATATACCGTAGATTGTGTGTCTACCACTACACCACTGCCACAGCAAAACTCTAAAACAAACGAGTTTTTAACCTCTAACAAACCCTTGATGCATCGAACATTCATTTAGTAAATAAAAAATAACAACCAAAGACTTAAAAGGACTAACATTCTGATCTTCAGCTACCACAGTATACATTTCAGATTAAATAATACTACTTATACTTCAGCGATAGTATCAAGGCGTTACTTTATTGTATCTCTTATACTTGTTGGTTGTGCTGTTCTTCTTACATCTCTTTACAGGGGATGAAGCAGACATATTTTATCGTTATCTCCCTTTTATCGCCTCCTTCTTTCATCCTTTCTCCTTTTTTCTGTTTTTCCTTTCCTGTTCTACTAACATTACAGTGTCCATATAATCTGTAATACTCCCAGCATTATTTAATAATAAAGCTATTTATATGCATAAATCAAGCGGAACACTATGGCTATAGCCATACTGCTAAACTTGTGAAAGCAAAATCTGTTGGGCTGCTATTTTTGGCATCAAGACACTTATTCTTATTGCCACATCGCCAAACGGGACACTGTAAAAAAAGGACTAACATTACATCATACAGTCTCACTTATTTGACCGTTTCTCACCACTTTTGTATTCAGGGTGACAGAGCCAGAGCTCCAGACAGGTGGTGGCTGGATGCTCCTTGCTGCCATCAGGAGGATCCAGCAGCAGCCGAAGCTCCTGCTGCAGAGAGTCCAGCAGCATCTGGATCAGGGAGAAGTTAGGCTTGTCTGACATGTACATGAGGTTCTGTGGATGGGAGGAAGAAGACAAAGAGGAAGGAAAGTGTGTTTAGTTCAAAAAAGATATTTCAAAACTATCATGGCAGTAATACAAGTTAGCGTCTTCATTTATCAGTGGCTATAGTTCCTCTATAAACTAATTTGGGTTAGGATGAGTGTTTTTGACATGCAATTCTTTAAAAGAGAGGGCAAAAAACCCCAAATATAAAATATTAGTTTGACAGCTGCAATGGTCACATGTGATATGTAAAAACTGCTTTGCCTTGAGTTGAGCCAAAGTCATGTTTAGTGACTTTCCTGGGGGACCAGGAACGCCTGGTGGACCCTGAAACAGAAGGTTGAAACATATGATCAGGTCTTTAAATATTAAATAATATTCATGTTAGGAACATTTCAATGACTAAGCACGAGGAAACATTAGCGGAAAAAATTATTTAAACAGTTATGTCCCTTAAATGCTAAGCTTAAAAAACAATTACAATATTCTAATATTTCAGTCGCCAAACTGCAAGGTGTCAGGTTTCTGTTATAGTATTCAGTCTTGCTTTACTCCTTGGTTTCTAGTGTTAGTGGTTTTATTTTTATTTTGCTGTGTTCTTTGGTTTTTTCCAGTTACTGTCCTAGTCTTGGTTCTGTTATGTTTTCTTTTGAGTGTTTAGTTTTCCTTTCTCCATGTTTTATAGTCCTAGTAATTTAACATTGTGTTGTTATTTCCAGTCTTCAAGGTTTCTATTTGTTGCTCTCTGCTGCCCTCTTGTGTTCTCCTTCTTCCCTAGCCCTTTCCCTCTTGTTCTGTGCACACCTGCTCCCAGTTTCCTCATTAGCCCCCTCTTTGTCTCTGTCTCCTTTAAAAGCCCTCTCTCTTCAGTTCCCCTTTGCTGGGTCCTCGTCAAACGCTGCCGAACTTTGTCAAACTTCCTCCAACTCCGTCTTCCTGAGTCTTCCTCATTGTGACAGTGATTCCCCTGATGTCTCCACGGTTTCTGGTTCGTTTTGACTAGTTTTTATGTTTGATTCCTTTGGATTTTTGGACTCCTGATTTCATGCTTGTTTGGACTTTGTTTTCATTATTGGATTTTTGGATAACCTGCCTTTGTTTTCAGTTTCCCTTTTCAATTAAATCTAATGAAATTCACCTCTGCCTTCCTGCCTCTGCTTTTGGGTTAACACTCCATAACCAAATCCTGACACAAGGCTAACAACAATATATCAACAAATATATAAACTGTGTGTTTTCTGTCCTTCAGCTCACAGAATTAATGGTCTGTTTTAGACATGTACAGCACACCAGTGATTCAGAGTTAGTTGATTTAATTTCCAAAGGCATGAGAGATCGAGAACAGGCCACAGGAGGCAAACTTGATTGTTTCTTGACTATTGTATTACAGAGCATCCTGCAGAAGTACACGAGGCATAAAACAAGGCTGTACAACATGGCAAGAGACGACTAAATGTCTGCTGGTGCTCTCATATATACATTTACTGCTGGGACTGGTTCAAATCACTGCAAGTTGTTGCAAATTAAATCATTTACTCAAAATTATATAATTGCTCAATCTTTTTGCTTTCTGTTTTACTTGTACATCTACAGGGTTCCTGCATTCAATTTCATTGTCATACTTTTCCAAACATAAATGTCCAGGCAAGGTATACATTCAAATAAATGTTCATCTTGAGAGCTTGTCAAATGTCTACAAGGATGTAAAAAAACTTGAATTATCATAACATTTTTCCTAATTGCACTTTTTTTATGAGATCCAGAACTAAAACTCATGCCAACCTCTAAGTGTTTTCTATATGAATCTATTTGTTTTCATATCTGATTTTTAACTCTGCTATAACAATCAGGCAGACCTTATTTCAGAGCCTTGTTAACTTACTGGGAGCCCTCTCCTTCCAGGTAGTCCAGATGGACCTTGGTAGCCTTTCAATCCCTGTCAAGAAAAAAAAAACAAAGCCAATCAACAGCTTTTACAGACCAACATGCTGATGACATCAATAGTTTAACATTCCTACTATGGCTATTTTAATCTATGATGCACTAAGTCAGCTGCTAAAGTACTACTTTTAGGATTTTTGCTTTTCATATGTGTAGTATACTACATATCATTGTTATTGTCTGACTTCTTAGTTCAGAGTCTGAGGATGATGAAATGCACCACGGTTCTCCTAGATACTACTTGCTGCAGAACCTGAAACAGCCTTAATCTCACCTCACAACTTTCTAACCTAAGTAACCCTGACCAATTAATGGATAGATTTGCCTCTGAGATTTTACATCTGCAGAGTGGTGGGTTAAGTGTCACAATGGGAAACCTTAGAAACAGTTTGGACATTGACATGTTTTTGTGAATGTGGCAGTTTATGATTAATGCAACTTGAAATCCAAAGTTTACAAATTATGTTTGTGTAGATGGCACCATACCTTTAATCCAAACAAGCCCTGCAAAAAAAAAAATAAAGGGAGCAGAAGGGAAGAACGCTTTGGTCATTTATTCATTTTTAGTAAAATCAGCTCTATATAAGGACGTAATGAAAACTTGAGTTGGCTGATAGGTAGCTTCCTCTATGGTTGCAGTCACACTGCAGGTCTAGGTGCTCAGTTCACATTTTATGTAGAATCATGCGACATGCGACCGCTATGAGACTTCAATCTGAATGGTTCAGGGACAGAAGAAGAATGCAGACACCTTACAGCAGTGCACTGTTTACCAAAGTAAAGCTGCGGTTGTTTAAATTAACCAAAAACATGACGGGGACACAAGCTAATGTGTTATTTACCTCGTGTGATGAAAGTTGACAGTTTTACTATCATGTTGATAACAAAGAAGGAAGGGAAGAAAAAACAGTGCAACTACTAATAATGGCTGTTTGCGAATCAATCAGTGAGGCTTGTTGCCGTCTCTGGGGATGGGTAGTGGGAAACCTGGCAATGTTGTAAAAGTCTGATAAAATGCAAGAGGTCCAGTTCAGATTGTTCTGATATGAGTCTGGTTTGGGGCATATTTGGCTGCAGAGTTACTGTAGCCTATGGCTACTTATGTGACTCATGATTTTTTTTTTTTTAAAGATGATGCTTTTTACTCTGATGATCTTACAGGTAATCCTGGCATCCCCATTGCGCCTCTGGGTCCGGGTGGACCAATGTTTCCCTAGAACAACCACAGAAGAAGAAAAGTGAAAGCTTCCTTTTAAGTGTTGGGGGTTGACATTCACATGTGAGACAAATTTTATATTGCAAAATAAAATGTAAAAAATGTAAGTATATTTTGTCACCCATTTCAGAAAGTGAAGTTAGGATATTAGATTCAATACAGATGAAAGAGTTTAAGTTTTATTATTTTTACTTGTAACTATCACAATTTTTAGGTAAGAAAAAAACAATCTGTGCTTGAAAAAATGAAATATAAGATCCATGCAGAGGAAAATCCATAAAAAAATGTTTCCAAAAAAATTTTAATTTCTGAGCATTTCATACTTGTTTGTGGTTCTGCAGAGGTGTAATTGAAGGTTGGTTTTATAGTAGCCATTATGGCTGCATTGTTGGCTCTGCTGTTTCTGATCTTCCTCTTGACAATAGTTTATAGATACTCAATGGGGTTTACCTATAGTTGCTGCACTTAACTTTCAATGAATACTTAAATCCAGAACTTTCAATAACCAACTTCTTTAGCAGTGACTTTCTGAGGCTATGCAGTAGTAGCCATTAAAAATTTCCCCACTTTCCTTAATTGGTCCTTAGCTGGTCCCCTACAATTCCTTGTTTTAAACATCAAGAAGCGTCATCTCCTGGTCAGACCCTATAATTCAGTGAAAGGGTGGAGCCAGAATAAAAAAAATATGCACGCCAGGTGAGGGAGGTGGTCAATCCAGTGGCTGGAAGTTGGAGGGGATTTTGCTGCCATTTGGCTGGCTTTTGAATGGCTGCTACTGTACCATCCTTGCTGGGGGGTATCACAGACATCTGTCCAATCAGCACTCTTCCCTTTGATAATGTGGGATCATCATCATCATGTTCACATTAAATAGCTTTTATTTGTATTTGCTTTGAGTAATTCTTTCTACTGAATTGAAATTTGGATTTTTATTACTGTATCTGTAAGCCATTATTAAACGATTTTGTGTAATAATGCCGGTTTCACTTTCTGAAAAGAATGTTTTGTTTTGTTTTTTTTTCACATTATGCACATTTTTTTAGGTATACGTGTATGATATGAATATAAATTGCAGGGTTATATATGTACCTGTTCTCCTTTTTGGCCTGCTGGGCCGGGCAATCCGACTGGACCTCTACTACCCTGTAAATTCCAATATGAAAACACCTGCTTACAATATTTCCCAAAATTTCCTTACAATATTCTGTTGTTTTAAGTACACCATTCATCACAATAACAAAATTACTGGTAGCGTTTTTATACTTTAATCTAATTCATAAGCATTATGTGGTATTTAAAGCATTAATATGCCTACATTAAACATTTTTTATCTTTCATAATTTAAACCTTATGAGTTAATGCTCCCTAGTTTTGCTGTACGGAAAGGTCAACAACTCTGCCATTTAAGTTTAATTAACCTTTTTGCCCTCAGGTCCAGGTGGTCCAGGAAGTCCCATGTCTCCTTTTTCCCCCTGGAGACAAATAAGGCAGTTATTTAATTTTCTGTCATTTAACTTCACACCAGTTCATGTAATTTACTCCTGTCGGACATTTTAGGTCATTGACTTCGTAAGTTCATAGAGGATTGGGTGAACAGCTCTCTGTTAAATGTTTAAAGCTTTTAATAACGTTTTATAACCTTTCTCTTTTACCAGTCTGCTGTTAAGAAAACAAATATTTTTATTTTGCTTTCAATAATGAACTACTTTGGGTTGATCTAAGATATAAAAGTCTAAACTGATGTTTTTAGTGGTGACAAAATGTTGAAAACTTCCAAAGAAAAAAAAACCTTTGGCTTAGAGAATCAAGATTTCTATAAGTACTTACAGATAAGAAATTACTACAATGTAGAAATCAAGCAGAATGATGACAACCCATTGATAGATCTCTTTATTAAAGCATATAAATCAAATCTTCCTAGAGGGTTAATATCAAAACTATACATTTGTATTAATAACCCAGACAACCATTCTACTACCTATATTAAAAATAAGTGGGAAAATGAAGGTACTTTTACTTTAACTGAAGATGAATGGGAAAGTGTATGTTTATCTCAATGGAAGACAACAAAACACATATCTGGAAAGAAATTAGCTGGAAAACTATCGCATGTTTCTTTATAACACCATGTCAAAGTGCTCATTATTCACAAGGGAACACTGGATGCTGGAGAGGATGTGGGTGCCTAAAGGCGCATCATTATCATTTGTTTTGGGAATGCCCAGTTATCCAGAAATATTGGAAAGACATGAACAATGTAATGCAAAGGTTTATAACGCCGCCATCCCTTTCAACTTCATGACCATGTACCTTGGACTGAAAACACCGGCAATGGACACAGTAAACAAATACCTTTGGAATATAATGCTTGCTGCTGGACAAAAAGCCCTAACTAAGAAATGGATGACACAGTCAGACCCCACGATTTCAAACTGGATTGAAATCATGACTGAAATAAGAAACATGGAACAAATTACTTCACTTGAAACTTGACATTTTTCACAAACTTTGGTCAAAATGGGACTCCTACAGGTTAAAATGTGCTGTGCTTTAAAATGGTCCATGATCCATCGCTACTTTCAACAAGCTGTATTTTTGCCAACTGCTCTTCATGTCGAACTGTTCTGTGTTATTAATGTTGTACTGAAAACTTTGAGAAAAAAAAAAAAAAAGAAGAAAACTTCCAAAGAGATGCATATAACTTTTGAAGACTTCTGGGGAAATGTGGAGAGTAGTGCTGTTTTATCCATCTTGAAATTTATGTAATTGAACCCAGTTTATTGCTCGGTTTTGTTTGTTTTTTTCCCTCTCATTTGAGAGGCAGACTTGGTTTGAGAGGAACAACTTTATGTTGGACTGAGTGAAGTCGGATTTGCTTTCTGCATCAAGCCATCATCAACCCAAGGAATCCACATCAACTTTAATAACTCTAGTTTACCTCTTTTCCCTTTGCACCTTGTTCCCCCAGATCTCCAGGTAGTCCAGGAAGTCCCTTGGTAAGACAAATTAACAACAGTAAATTAATTGGATAAACATCCAAAGGCTGTTAGGAAGATGTCTGAAAAGTTATTCATAACTAAATGAGGCAGTGTGGTAAATAAGTAAAGAAATAAGCTTACAATGGTTCCTGGCCATCCTGGAAGGCCTGTTGTCCCCTGATCTCCTTTTTCACCCTAATTGAAATAAAACCACATGCTGTCACATACGATGTCACCAAGTGCACAAAAACCATGTTGGCTGTGTTTCTGTATTCTCCACCTTTGGTCCTCTGTCTCCCCTGGTCCCTCTGACTCCAGCCTTTCCCCGTTTCCCCTGAGGAAAGGTTTGGTTTGTTTGTCAACGTGTCAAAACGGGGAATGCGCAAGAAGTTATGTCATGTTTTATGCATTAATCTGTGCGTGCAGCGACTTTCAGAACACCTGCTTTTAGACATCTTTACTCTTATGCAAACACGACACAGAGCTTCACAAAAAGAAGTTCTTTTTCCACCAAACTGACAAAGTGACAGTCTTAAAATTCAAAACAGAGATCAACTCCCTGGACATTCTATATTTGGAGAAAAAGAAAACTGACTGGTTTGACATCAAACCAGGGTCACCTTACCCTCCTCCCAATGGGACCAGTTTTCCCTGGAGGTCCAATTTCCCCATCATCTCCCTGTTGAAATAATAAGCAAAGAAAACAGGTTAAACAGAGAAAACGTACATTTAATATGTTAAAGTCTCATTGTATCTGATCCTTTAATGTTCTATTTCTGGGTTTTATTTAAAATCTAGCAGAATAAATTCATAAGCTATTAAGGTACATATTGTTGGACAAAAAAGTTTCAACCTTTTTCTGTAGAAATTAAAGCTACAGTGCATAAAAATTCTAGGGATTTACTAATAGAAACGTAACATAGTATATTAAGTATGTTGTTTATTATCATCTATGAACTTAAAGTCTCAAGCTTTATCTTTTTATTGGTATTGATTATTACATAGGAGCAGGTTTCATTTGTATTGAGACATCTTTGCACTACTGCAGTGCTGAGCTAAAAAAAAAAACAAGTGGCTGTAAAGATCACCATTACTTTCAAATGCGACTGAGGCAAGTTACGCCTTTATAAAATCTATATCTTACACAGACTAATAAAATACTATATACAAAATTATTTATGTCAACTAGACAAGTAAATTGGTCTAAATCTGGGGTAAAGAGATGTTAACTGAAGTCATTGGCGCCATGTGAGGGAAAGTTAGGACAATTACAAGGGCCCCAGAAAAAAGGAATGATATTACATTTTCAATAAAAAAAAAGGATCAGAAGCAGGAATGGAAAGAAATAATCAACTTATGATTAATTGTCAACTAGTGGTTTAGTACAAGAGAAGTAATGCTAGATAGAGAAAAGGGAGGCATGCTAAAGCCAAAACATGAACTGATCGAGATTCTGCTGCAGGATTATTTACAAGGACGCAGAAAGAACTTTAAATGGTTCTGTTTGTAAATATGAACACTAAAACTGTATAAATAATCACCTAAACAGTGCCCAGTATACTGCTTTGTCATACATGACTTTCTTTGCTTTGCCCTAAGGGTAGGGATGTGATGATAAAGTGGAAGGTGTTACATAAAGATCTGTAACATGGATGGAAGGCGACATGGTAGCAACAAGCATAATAGATTGGGAAGGCTTTTGGAAGATAAAGCACTTCACAGATTTGAATTTTAACATTCCTGTGAGAGAAACCAGAACAACCTGTTCAAAACCACTTGAACAGGACAAAGTCTCTACCACCAGATTATTGGATTACACTGAAAATAGAGGGTTATAGCTCAGCATCAACTTGTTCCAACAAGGTAACAAATAGCCTGACAGTATGTCAGGGTGACATACCCCATCTCTTATTATAGGTTTTCCACATAGATTCATGTTTTGTTGAATCTTAAAATTAAGTTTTATAATGTGCTTGAACACATTTTTTTTTTGTTTTTTTAGTCAGCATTTAACACAGTTGGTGCAATGGATGATTAAAATATAATGATGTACTATATTTTCTTAACTCTGCAAATTGTAAAAAAAACATTTAGCTTTCATGTCATACAAAGATAGAAAAGAAAACTATAATTTTGAAGAAAATTGCAACCATTTATCCTGTATTAATTCATCAATTGATAACTTACATGCCTAATACAATTAGTAATTAGTAAAGTAATTACACCAAATGTAACTACAAAATTTAAATCTGTGTTATCGTAAAGCTAAATGTTCTCATCCCTGGACAAAAAAATAAACATCCACATTAACCACAGCCCTCAGCAAGCATTATTACAGGCAGTCTTTTGGGATTATCTATGTTTTTAGCTCTTTAAAAAAAAATAAAAAACAGCAAATATTAATTACCAACAGAAATTCAAACACTACTATTTCCTTACTCAATTCAAACACTACCACTACACTACTCAATTGGAACACTTTTAAATCAATTTAAACACATATTATGAAATAATAGCTAAAAAAGGCTTCCGTCTGGATGGAAGTTTGTACAATTAAAAACAGTAAATAGTCTACCTCAGCCTCAATGGAAATTACAGGTGAAACCCAAAATGCATATATTTAAAATGGACTCAAATATTCTTTTGTGGGGTTTGGTTGAACTGCATCAGCTGAGCTGGTAAAACCCATTAAGCAAATATAGGATCAGCAAAACTGTGTCTGAGTCTCTACCACATTCATCATGCTGACCCAGAACGCGTTCCTTAGGGTTGATTCAGGGTTTATGATGCAAGGTTCAATTGTTTCCTCAAACTTGGGATTTTTTAAATAAATACATCCGTCCAATAAAAAAAATTGGTTTCAAACCAACAGAGCACATATGTTTATGCGGTACAAATACATGCAGCAGCGATGCTTTTCTTTTGAAATGTCAGTGGGTTCTATTCTTAAAAGGAAAGAGTAGTCCTTATTTGAATCTGGTTTAGTTCAAGTTGTCGTGCTGTGTTTTGAGGTCATGGTCAAATGCACAGACGATATAGTACACCTAAGCAATTATTCAGTGTCTGTTTTTCAGCCTAATAGTGTGGAGGTAGTCAGATGCTTGTCCAGGTCTGCTGAACAACAGAAGAACCTTCCTACCTACAAGCTTTACAACTCATGAAGATACAAAAAAAAAAAAACATGAGTTACTACAATATTTATTTTTTCAGGAAGTGCAAACCAACAAAGCAAAATCTGAAACACTTTTACAAATCTTGAAACAAATTTAAACTTCAGGAAACAAATAAAAAATGACAAAATCAACCGGAAAGAGAGGGAATGTTTTCGAAGCTTACCCGGAAGTGATAACGGGAGCATTAATGATGACCTAAGATGGACGGCAATGGAGTTGAGCAGTTCTGATTGAAGTAAAAACAGTTTTCCCTATTTTCATATGATTATGTAAATATTATTTATTTTTTTGAATTCAGGGTTAAAAAATTAATACATGTTTTTGAAGTTATGTGGTGAACATTTGGTGATGCTCATCATTTAAATTAGCCTCGTGAGACCATCCTGATCTCGCAAGCTTCCAAGGTTTCACTCGCAGATAAGTCTGGAGACTCTCCGTTAAAGAAAATTTGGAGCCGTTCACCAAACGAACATCCAATCAGCGTTGGCTTTGAGGCGGGTTGAGGTGTGACGCAACGAGAAGCGCGACAGTTCAGTCTAAAGAACATGGCGGCTTCAGCCGATGAAACTAGCGTTAGCGTGGCTATCGAGCAAGTTTTATCGGAATTACAGAGTATTTCTTCAATGAAAGAAGAGCAAAACACTGCTCTGGAGGCTTTTCTCAGAGGAAAAGATGTTTTTGCTCTTCTCCCGACTGGTTTCGGCAAGAGTAGCCTGGCTTGTGGTTGTGTTTTCATCGTCGCTCTGTTAGTACGTCATATGCTTCGTTGATCTGATTGGTTTATTTGGCCCGTCTATCACCAACATAGGCCAATCAGCTAACCAGTATTTTCGCCCCTTCTGAAAATTACTTCAACGGAAGGTTTCCAGATGGATATGCTGAGCAAATCCATCTGGTGGAGTCAGGTTACATTTAAATAACGTTAACTGTTAATTTGTTCATGTTAATTATCCATTTTGAGCAGGGAATAAATAGTCCGAATATCAAGTTAACCCTGAGGTCTTTTTTGCGACCACAAACTTTAATTGGGTAGGAAAATGCTTCTTTTTTTTAACTAAAGCATTTAAACAAAACATCTTCTGACTTTGGAAGATCAGGTTAAACGAACCTCCAACCAAATTCTCCTGTGTGTTTGGGATAAATAATCTCCCTTGTGATTTCTGCTGAGAATTTTAACTTTCTTTCCATTCACTATGAGCATACTGGGACTTTTGTGTGCAAAATAACCTGCTGTTTATCTGAGATTAGATTAACTGCAAAGAATTTGTAACAATGGCGGTCAGACCAAGTAAAGATTTTACATAGTCAAAGTAAATGCTACCAAATTGTAAATATTTTGAATACATTTTTCTAATAAGCAGCCTTTCACTGCAGCAGTAAAATAAAACAACTAAGCTTTAACGGTGCTTTTAAATCCCTCCATTTTGTGCCGGTTTGCTAGGTCTCTGCCTTTTACTCAGGCAACATTTCCTCTGATTTTCCTCTTGTTCACTGGATAAATTATCAACTTAATCTTCATTCACTCTCTTTATGCACTGACACCAGAGTTTGGCAAAGGAAATGTTACATTACCACTTTTATCTGTCATTTTACATTTTTTTACATATTGGAAGAAACATTTTTTTATAGAATCTCACCTTTTCTCCCTTTGTGCCTTGTTTTCCCTCTGCTCCAGGTTTACCATATGTCCCCTGCAAACCAAGATGGTTCTATTAGTATGTGTTCATACCAGTCTATCACTCACTGTGCTGTTACAACTGCTTTCTTTTATGTATAATCAACACCATACAGCTGTTAAAATGAAAGATTCCTCCATAGTCCCACATTGGGGAGAATTTGTCCTCTGTCTCTTAAAAACAGACCTCTGCTGACCCTAGAGAGTCAGTCAGTGGTCAGAGTTTCATACTGGCAACCTTATAGGCCTTGCTCTCTAACCACCTGGTTATTTATTCAACCATTTCTGTATTTTAGATACCTACAGGAGCCCCAGCAGGACCAGGAGGACCCTGAGCTCCAAGCTCTCCTGGAGTTCCCTAAAATTCAGTCATGAAGGACAAAGAAAGACTGTTACAGAAAAAAATACAAATTTAGCTTATTATTGATAATACTTAAATATTGGTTTTACCTCCAATCCTGGTAGACCTGAGGGACCCTGGATTCCTGGGGGACCATCTTCACCCTAAACGCATCATACATTTCTTACAGGCCACGCTTTTTCATGGTTCCATACAAATATTTATCATAAAAGTGTTTTTATAATGTAAAGTTTTATCATAAGCTATATATTTTTTAAAGTCGACCCATCCGTTTGACCAAAGATTCCATAGGTTTTTGCTATTTATTCATTAAATTCAGATCCAGGAGGTAAACCACGACATTCGATATGATTTAGTTCTTTATTTAAACAGAGGCAGAGCAATTTATTCAAATAAAACAGTTAATTGTTTTAAAAGCCAGAATAAGCCAAAAAGCTATTTGCTATTAATTAAAGCAAATAAAAAGCATTTTCCTCTGAGCAAAGTAATCCCTCTTATTTTTAGGGATTCCCAAATTTCCCAGCAGAAAGGGATATTAAACCTCTTTAATGAGTTTCACTTTTGCACCAGCGCATTCAGAGGTTCTTGCTTGGAAAAACAAGAAGCTCAAACCGTCTCTGCTGACTCATTTAGATGTGGTGAAGCAGCAGCTCCTTTCTAAGTTTGACGTTTGCTTATATGGTCATTGTACCTGGGTGGCTGAACAAAGCCACCTCATTAACAAACATTTCAAACACTTGCTCTTTAAGTCTTCCCCCATCCGTCATTCTATCCAGCCACCCATGCATGGACCCACAATTACACTATTTTAATTCCACAAACTCATCCCTCTCTTAGAAGGAGCACTCTATCATCCCTTGGTTGAGAATAAACAAAATAAGAGACACACAAATAAACATACTAACCTGTTCTCCTGCTGGGGCTGGTACTCCTGGTTCACCCTTCAGCCCTAATGTCCCGGGGTCTCCTTTGACTCCCTCATCCCCCTTTGGTCCAGCTTGTCCCATTTGTCCCTATCATCCCGATAGTCATTACAAAAACATACATCAATCCCCTTCAGCCTAAGATTTACATTATAGATTAATTGTATTTCTGATATGAATAGACACTTACAGTTGGGCCGAATCCCCCTGGGTCACCTCTGACCCCTTTTGGCCCAATTAATCCCTAAGAAAGTCATCAGGATAAAATATGATTTTTGATTTTAAAGGGGAACTCTAAAACAGACTGGGAAATCAATACTCTACCTGAGGACCTTCTAATCCTGGTGGTCCAGTGGTTCCTACCGGCCCACGCTCCCCCTAATGAGATGCAGAAGAATAAAATGAACATTTATCATGAATTAATTATAAGGTACAAACTGGCAAAAATCTATCAGGGAGCTGATCTGAATTGCCCTAGACGTAAACAGGTGCCAGCCAACACATCTCATATGTTCTGGTCTTGCCCCAGGCTCAAGGAATTCTGGGTCAAAGTCTTCAAAACCTTTTCATCTATTTATAAGAAAAACATTAAACCTGTTCCTCTGATAGCCATGTTTGGTGTGGCACCAGAAGAAACACAATTAAAGACTGCTCAAAGGAAAGTAATGGCATTTTCTTCATTGTTGGCCAGGAGACTGATCTTATTTAATTGGATAAAGGCAGCACCGCCAACTCACAAACGATGGGTAGAGGAGGTGATGGCACATCTTAAATTGGAACTTCTTAGATTTACTTCACAGGGCAATGCTAAGAGATATTTCAAGGTCTGGCAGCCTTTCATTTCCTATTTTGGATCTGAATTTCCAACTGCTTCGGCATAACTGGCAACTTTATCCCCCCCATATCAGTGTGGTTATTATTGTCATTCAAATTTAGGTATTTAGTTTAAACCAAAGAGAGTTTGGAACTGGGGTGATTATGTCTGGTAGTAGTAGGATCTGTCTTGTTGCCATTTTTGTGATGTACATTTTTGAGACTACTATTTTGTTCTGGAGTCCTGTTTTTCTCTGACCGTGACTGGCTGGATGTGCTTTCTTCACCCTCTGACATGGGAGCTGGCTTGGAGCTCGTCTCCTTAGCTGTGTGTTTCCTGGACGGGGCCGCCTTTTGCAGCTGCTTTTTGTATCTCTGCTTCTGTCTCCTTGAACCCCAGTCAGCCTCAGCAGATGGCCGCTCAAACTGAGCCTGGTTCTGCTGGAGGTTTCTTCCTATTAAAAGGGAGTTTTTCCTCTCCACTGTCGCTACAAACATGCTTAAGTGTGAGGGATTGCCTTCGAGTCAATGAGTCGATGCAATCAACTGGTTTTCCTTAGATAGAAAACTTTGAATCAATTTGACTGGATGATCTGGTGAACTGTAAATTGCCTTGGGATGACATGTGTTGTGAATTGGTGCTATATAAATAAACTGAAACAAAAAAAAAACCTGAAGATATTGTTGCGTCTGTTTCTCATGGACCAGGGGTTTTCAATGTTTTTGAGGCCAAGGACCCCCAAACTATTGGCGAGATTGAGTGTGGACTCCCTAATTATATATATTGTATGAAATTGTGTTATATCAAACAAGTCCTATGTAATAATGTAATGTCATGAAAATAATTTCCCCCTGGGATTCTGATTCTATTCCTCATTGATGGGACAGATGGTGTGAATGAAACGGTGCCCAGCTTGAAAGAGCTCGTGTGTTGCTGAATGTGTGCATTGATGACTGAAAAACATCTTCTGCCCCCATTTGGACTCTCTCCCCCGGACATAACCTATTTGCAAGGGTTAATTTGGAGCCTGAAGAATTGAAATAATGTGATTCCATTACTGTTCTATAGGTAGTTAAAAAAGCTTCTCGACAGGAAGCTGTAGTTGAGACCCAAAATGAGATACTGAAGGCTCTGGACATTGTGGGACCTTAATGCTTGACAAGGTATCTTGAATGTCACATGGTGGACCGTAACAATACCTGTGGTGAGGCAGACTGAGGGAATGGTCTACTTTAAAAAAGGGGGGTCACAGGAGGGTGACTTTAAAGTGAGAGAAATAAGGCCTGGACTAGAAACCTTCAATCAGGTTTTTACCCTAAAGCAGACATGTCCATATTTGACCCTCGAGGGCCACTGTCCTACAGGTTTTTAAATGTTTCTTGGCTTCAGCACTGCTGATTCTGATGAAACTTCAGAAAAAGCCTGTAAGTCAGCCATCAATGAAAACCAGCTGTGCTGGACCAGGGAAACCTCTATAACCTGCAGGACAGCGGCCCTGGAGGACTGACTTTAAACATGCCTGCCCTACAGGACTTGTTGGTGGGGTCATGAGAGTAACCTTCCGTGGTAAACACACATTATCACAACATCTTCGATCTGTGTTGATGCTTTTACCTTCTGTCCCTGAGGTCCATCGGGTCCTGGAGGTCCTGGAGGACCTGGGAATCCCTGAAACGGCATAAAGCAAAGCATAAGATAGCTCATGTCTTTTTGGTCCAATGGGTGAGTAAATTATGTTAGAACAACTTTCAGATGACAGGCTTACCTGGAGCCCAGGCAGACCTCTAGGACCCAGCTCCCCCATCAATCCAGGTTCTCCCTGTTTAAAAGCATCAGGAGGTTTTTACTCAACTCTACAGATTATTTTGGTTATGACTGTTGCAGATTCAAATGTAGATTCAAATATAGCTAATTTTAGTTTCTTCTCATCATTTTTAAATTGCTGGTAAAATACCACTAAGATTTAATTTTCAGTAAAAAAATCAACATAAACTTTTAGATTTGACTCAAAAATAACCTAATTCAAATGTATTAATAACAGTGTCTCTGTGTGACATTGTGGCATGGCGGCTGCATGGCACAGGTGAAGAAGGACTAAGCAGGGGTTGTTAAAACAGCACAGGGGATTGTGGGATGTCATTTTCCATATCAGGGCCGTTTCTCAATCAACAAGAATGCGAGTACAGACTTGTGCTCTCGCTAAGTATGTTCTTGACAAGAACACAGGAAAGTATGCACACGGGGAGAATGTGAGCATGCAGCTTAAACATGGGTCAATTGGAAAAGAAGCGTACTTTTTTCACTTAGTGGGGGAATAATAATTAACAGAGTCAGCTAAACACAAATCAAAGTAACATTTTGCCAAATAAAACAAAAACAACCACCATCAGAGCCAGGGGTAGTGCACGCATGGCTATGCTGAGAAAGGGCTGCTGCAGATGGGATAAAGTTAGCCCTGGTTGCGGTTAGCCTCAGAGGTCGGCTTGTTGCCACGTTCCTCTCAACATCGGAACTTTTTTTTTTAATAATGCATTAAATCTGTAAATGGGACATATAATGACTTTTTGTTTACACTTGTGTATAAAATGACAAAATAAATCTGTCTAAGTCTAAAGTAAACTGACTGGACAGATGATCACTACTTTTCCTTCCCTGTTGGTCATGTGCTTCCCGCACGGTGCGTGCACCATCTCTGTTTTTCTCTCCCTCCCAAAAAAATCTTATGATGCTTTACGAGTAGAGCTCTTGCAAAGCATTCTGGGATAGATGTGCTCATTTAGGAACTATTGATATACACTAATTTTCAAGGTGCATAGTGGGACATTTTGAGTCCACTACTTTTTCATCCACTAAATGTTTGGACACTCATATGAAATGGTAGCCTGGGTGCCATTCCGAACTTAGTCCCGCCCACAAGGTTTGAGGTCGGGAAGTTCGGTCTGGCTCTGCTCCATAGTAGCGCGAGTATGATCGCCCATCCTCTGGCGATCCAATCAAATTGTCAGGGCGGGCTTTATACGATGATGGACAGATGATCAACAGTAACGTAATCAACCACGTGACCAATGCGCGCTTGGGTGACAACAACAATGGCTGCCGCTGGAGAGTTTAGGTGAGTAGATTCTGCTATTAGGTCTGTTCTAGAAGATATCGACAGCAAACTAATTTTAAAAGAGGAACAGAGAAACGCGATCAAGGCTCATCTTCTTATTCTAGGCGTGCAACTGCACGCTTTGATTTTTGTTGACAACAACTATGCGTCGCTTAACATACGTCACGCACTCCGTTGCTCTTATTGGTTGTAGGTCTATCCAATTGAGTGCAGAGGCATTTTTTTTCCTGGTTCGTTCAAAACACGCCCCATAATCACAGCTCTGTGGAGCAGCATCAGACTTATTCTGACTAGAATTGAGTAGGGCTACGTCAGGCTAATGAAATGGTGCAACTCCTATATAGTGCTCTATATAGGGGTTACATTCCATGGACATGTTTTTTTTTAGATGTCTCCTCTAAGAATCCTGTTCTGGTTTTTTTGTATATTTGTGTTTGAGTCATTTCTTTGTATCATATATGCATTTTGAGGAAGTGTCTTAGAAAAAAGTCATAATGGTGACAAAAGGACCATCATAAATCTTAATTGTTAAAGCAAAGGAACAACTACATATTTCTAATGGTGCAAGAGGACATATCTGCTCACCATTAGCCCATTGTTGCCCTTTTCTCCCTTTGGGCCCTGGAAACCATTTTCTCCAGTGGCTCCCCATGGACCCTCTTGACCTGTCAAACCAGGAGGTCCAAGGTCACCCTGTTAACAGTGAATACAGGTGAATCAGAACCCAGAGAAACTAAAATCCTTTTCTTATAATTATTCAGTGGTGGTTCAGCTACCTTTTCTCCTGCAGGTCCAGTATCCCCAGGTTCACCAGGATGTCCAACTTCCCCCTGCAGTAAACCGGGACATTAAAGCTTACTTATACTTTAAAAACAGATGTTTTTCATCTATAAAGCTTTATAAATTGCTGATTTCTATGGTAGATGTGCTACATTAGATTTGGTACACCACAGAAAAAAGAAACATTCAATGTCTTGAAAAAGTATTCATCCTAAGCAGCATGTAAAGAGAATCTCAAACATAATTAGGTTTAATCTTTCAAACTTTAAACATATAAGACCCTCTCTGACTTCTGAATCAGCAAAAACCTATATGAGTGCCATGATATTTAGCCATATAAACTACTGCCATACCACATGGTCTCACACTTCAAAGGCCATTCTGATACCCCTACCGTCTCTCTTCAAGGCAACTCTGAAGGTTCTTGATAAAAAAAACCTGTACATTATCATTATTGTAACATTTTAAGTAAGTACAACATTTTAGACTTTGAACATCATCAGATTTCAGATTTTTTAGTTTCTGGATGCATGCCTTGTTTTTAAAGTTTTAAATGGACTTGCTCCTCCTCCTCTAACAGATTTTATAAGCAAAAAAACATTACTAGAATAAACAGTAGAGCTTTAACCAGAGGAGACTGTAATGTTCAGCGGCGTAGGACCAAATTTGGCCAAATGGTTGCTTCCACCAGAGGCTCACAGTTATGGAACACACTGCCAGCTCATGTTAGGGGCTGTGTAACCTACATACGTTTTAAATTCTCCTTGAAACATTGGTTGAAAACTAATCAGACATGTGTTCACAGGTAAATTGATCTGTTTCCATGGGCTCGTAAACCTCATTTTTATTGTTAACCTAACTTTATTGTGATTTTATGTTATTGGCATCTCATCTGTTTGTGTCCACTCTGTTCTCTCCTGTAGCGTCTTGTTTAATGTTCACTGTTTTTACCTGCCTTAGGACAGCGGATGCAAATTAGCTGTTGTGCTAATTCTGGCATATTTACATTGATGCTTAATGCTGACATGTTGATGAATGTGCATTGTCCTAATTCAAAGAAATAAAATAAATTAAAAAATTAATATTTCTTTTTCTATACCACATTCTGTTGGGCATAGATGGATCTACTGGGGTGGCATAGGGTGGCAACTGCCACCCTAAATGACAGCCTTGCCACCCCTGCTGCCACCCCAGTTGGCGGTAGGGGTGGCGAGGCTTATAAATTATGGATAATTTGAGAATTACGACCGCTAATTTCTAATGTCGGACTGCAGTGAATGCAGCACGAGATGACGCGAGAGCGACTGAGACTGACTGTTTTGAAAACCGAGTGCTGCAAAGCGAGGCAGCCAGGGGTGATGGGGAGAGGAGACACAGGATGAAACAGGTAAAAACTGATTAACTATCTATCGAGAAATGAAATCATAATGAAAGCACAATGTTGCTAGCATAGCTGCAATGCTGATTATGAGATGATAAAAATCAGGCTGCAGAACGTTATTTCTCTAACTATGATGTTAGTTAGGCCTGACGTCTAAGGCTCATAAAGACATATTTGCGGTCAACTATGACAGAAAAGAGACGATCAAGTTTGGTTGTACTCAAATCAAAACGCACAAAGGCATTGGATCTAAATACATTAGTGAAGCGTTTTGCTGAGCAACATGGAAATCACTGCATTCAGCTGTTATAGTCATGTTAACTTTATGTTATGCTCTCTGGTGAGCCTTTACAGAGCTGCTACATTTTGTTTTGGCACCTGAAAAAATCTGATATTTCCTTTAATAAAACCAAAAGTGTTAAAAGTTAAAAATGTGATAATGGTGTAAATCCTGCTTAATATGAAGCAGTGTTGTTGTTTCTTTTTTGTATATATAATATGAAACTATCCAGAAATGACCCGTATGAACCTACTCACAAGCAAAATGTATTTTTATGTTGCTTCTTTTCAGATTTGTGGAGATTTTGATGTAACATACAGAACCCGCCTTTTTGTTGATTTGTTGATACAGCAGTATGGAGGACCAACTCTGCCATATTTAAAAATAAATAGAGAAATAAATAAATGCTTCATAAATAAATAAGCATACAATTAATTGCCACCAAAAATACGAACAACAAATAAATGTAAGTAGAAATTAAATTATACAGCTAGTCATAAAGGGATATAACTCTTTTAATTGGCTTCTTTATTTCTTTGCCGTTTTAATATTTACCTTATTTATTTTTTTTGTCATTTATTATCTTCAACTTCATTTTTTCAATACTTATATTTTTAAGTATTTATTTATGTGCATGTTATCATATTTTTGTCTCTTTTATTCTTCCTTTGTATTTTTTTACCCTAGTTATTTCTTCACCGCTATTTTTTTCTGCCTGCCCTTTTAACATTTCTGCCTGCCATTATAATAAAATTTCTAATTACATTTATTTGTTGATTGTATTTTTGGTGGCAATTAATTGTATGCTTATTTATTTATTGAGCATTTATTTATTTCTGTATTTATTTTTAAATATGGCAGAGTTGGTCCTCCATATACAGCTCTATCTACAGCAGATCTACATGCATGAAATGTCCCTTTCATGTTGCCTTAACTGCTGTATGACAAGTTACTGAGGAGCAAATGGGGTAAATGTGTGTTCAGAGTAAACATTACATAGATGTCCAGTACCTTGTTCGGGTGCCTTGACCCATTTATTTCTACTGTGTAGTTCTGCTCACTTTAGTGCAGCTCAGTCCATAGATCTCTGATGGGAAACTTTTTCTTTCTATAGTTTCTTCTTGTGCAAATGCTGCAAAGCTGCCTCTCTGACAGTCAATCTCACACATCTGCGACTCAGCACCTGTGTCTTACCTTAATACCTTTCCTGTCATAAGGCCCCTCTAGAAGTAGTGTTATCATTCTTCTACCTCCTATTAGGTGAGATCTCATTGTACGATGTATTATTAATATGAACTGTTTCACATGAAACACTTACTGTACATACTATTCTCACCAAACTGTGATAACTGGGATTAAATTCAGTGTAAACAAATACCATATGTTGCCACCCCTAAAAAATTCCTGCCCCCTTCTTGCCACCCCATAAATATTTTTCTAGATCCGCCCCTGCTGTTGGGGTAGAAATGATAGATCTGTGGAAATTTAGAAAATAGTCTAACATTGTCAGTATTTCAGTAGCATTTATAGTCAAACTTTGTTTGCTGTAAATCAGAGACTCTGCTCCTCATTCAATTTAACTTAACTTTAGCTGTTTTGTAAAGAAGAATAGAAAACATCTCATTCTCTAAATATGTAAAAAACTGGTAGAGAAATCCAGCAGATCTCTACTTAAGAACTAAATTAAAAATCATACATTTTCCATCCTCATTCTTTGTTTTCTATGGTGTCTTCAAATTGCAATGAAGTCCTGTGATTCTTTTTTTTTTAACATCACACACTGTGGAAAAGTTCTGAGCTAATTAATTATTTTGCAAGCCTCTGTATTCAGAACCAGAGCGACACCTTTACTTGTGAGATGCTTTAGAAGCTGGCATCCATATGTGCCGAGGGTGCCAGGCACATCTCATCTACAACTGAGGACAAAAGGGAAATTACAGGGGCTGCCAACCTGACAGAGATCGGGTTTAAGTACTCTCTTCATTGCTCCCTCATGAACATTTAATTTCATGCTTTATGAACAAGTTACAATTTCTCTACCACCCTAAAACACATTCCCATCTGCGAGGGAATGACTTCTGCGTAGCTACGTTCACAATCATCTTTGCTGCACCTACCTCTTTACCCATTGGTCCAGCTAATCCCCGAGGGCCTTTTGTCCCCTCAGATCCTCTGTCTCCTTTGGGCCCTTGAGGTCCAGGTGCTCCACAAGCACCCAGGTCCCCCTGAAAAACAAGATGTCCAACCAAGTTACAGTCGCTGATTTTATTGCACTGTATTTACTGTAGATACTGAAACAGAAAAGCCTTTCGAAGTTAAATGAACACAAAGTAAATTATACATTTTGGCACTGGTAGCAAGTTGCCCTTTTACATTACCTTCTATACAAATTGGTTTTCAAAGTTTTATGCTGTTAGAAAAAGTGATTTGAATATGTATTTTTTTGTGAGAATTTGTTATATTGTGTAAGTATTTTTCTAAGTGTTTCAAATACCAAAACTTGTAGACAACTTACATTTTTATCTGCCTGCATTCATAATTTTTTACTGATTTAAACAGATGATCTGTTGACAATTTGTTGATCTGTTGTTCTGTGGTACTTGAATTGCTAGTTCACCAAGTACTTTTTTTACTCTCCATTGTGTAACTTTACATCACTGATTCCCAGTGTATTGCTTAAATGTGTTAAATAAACCGGGTTCACCAAATTCTGTCATATTTTTAGTGAAGGATGAACTGAACGGATCAGTTTTGAAGTAATGAGCCTGAATGAGAGCAACATTCACTCTGAGAATAATGAGTGACACACACAGCTCACGTTCATGGTCAATTGATAACGAGACATTTCATAGGATAATGTCAGGTTTTATGGCACTCATTACGGCAAACAGCATGGCAGACCAGCATGTCTACTGATAGTACTAGTCTGTACCATTCAGACTCATCTGCTGGTATTTCTGATGCCAGTTTTTCAGAGTTAAATGATTAATGAAGACATGGATAGAGTAAACCGTTTTTGTGCAAACTGTGTCCACTGGGACTTATATGGGAGAATTATCAGCAAAATAAAATAAAAAAAAGGAAATAATAAAGGGTGCAGAGGCGTGCACAGACATTTTGGGGGGCAGGTGCTCAGGAGGGGGGGAGGGCGCTTTTTAGCGCACGTGGAACACTTAATTATAAAAAAATACACGCATGTTGTCTAAAAACTGTGGGTATACGTCATGCAATAAAATAGACTAATATATACACTCAAGATAAAAATATGGTTATAAAATATAAAAAGTAAAATAGCATCTTACAAGGAGACAACTAGTTTACCAGGTGACCAGTCGGCAAAATGCGTGTTTGGTGCTGCTGAATGAGACATTTTGATGCACAACAAAATGATTTTGCTTGATCTGTATATTACCTGGCTAATGGGGCAGGGGAGAAGCAGCCTGTCAGCGACCGTTCCTGCTATCTGAAGATGCTACTGAACCGCTATGATGCTGCGCATCTGGCATGCGCAGCGGGCGACCGCGCGAGTTCACGTGACAAAGGAAGAGAGAGAGGGTCGTTTGTGTGCAAGTAGGTGGCTCATTTCGGGGCATTGTTTCAGTCGTTTTTAATGGCTCAGGTTTTCAAAAGATCATTTCAAAACCGACCTCAGTAAAATCTTATTAATATTAATAATAATAATAATAAAAAAAACGAGTTTCAAAAGGGCATTTTCTTTGATAAAGGGCAAACTTCCTAGTGCTTTAGCACCACCTAGTGTCTATGTATGCACGCCCCTGAAAGGGTGATTCAAGAATCACCAATGAAAAGTCACTTAATTTCTGCTGGAGGCAGAATTAGCATCTGCCCTGACTAGCAAACTTTTTTTATTTTTTTATTTATTTCTGCCTCCAGCAGAAATTAAGTTACTTTTTTTTATTTTCCTGATTGTTGTTGTTCTTCCAGCTTCTTATTTTAATATCTTGTAAATTAAAAAGCCATTTTATTGTCTGCAAGGTTTATCACAGGCACACTCAGTAGAGTTAGACAAGCGCACCCTTTCTGAGGCTGTCGTTGTATTGGCTGGAAAGGTTGCTAGGCGACGATCCGACTGCAATCTGAGAGAGCAGAGCCTATGGGTTTGCGAGCGTATCTGAGACTTGAGCAGAGCGTGGTTTGTGCGCGAAGAGAAGGAGGCAAGCGAGAGGAGAAAATATCTGTGCAAGAAGCATTAAATCTGAGAGAAGAAACAAAGATTTGAGAGAGAAGAGAAAATATTTGAGAGAGAGCGCATGTTTTGAGTGTGAGCATTATAAGTTTTGAGTGCAAGAAGATGAAATTCTTTTCTCATATTGAAATGATGTGCTCTTGCATTATGGCAGGATAATTCTCCCATAGACTTAACAACAAAGTCCATACATCAGCCTGGTCCACTTCAAATTTCTTGGCTTTCTTTGGAAATATCTGCTACTGAATGAGGAAAATCAACAACATCAGAAATCAGAAATTTTTGATACAGATATTTTCAGCAGAACCTGAATATTCCGGTATGTTTCTGTAGTTCTGTATAATCTGTTTACATAAAGGCTTCACTGCACATACAGTATACCTTGACTGCATTGAGTATTTTCCATTTCTTTCTATATATTATGATCATGCATTTAAAGGGTGAAATATGAGGTTGTACTGTGAAGGATTGTGGCTTAATTTACCAAATATACTTGAACTAATTCATTTATAGAATTGTCAACTTAGGTCATTTTTGAAAAAATGAACCATAAAGGTGAGCTAGTTCATTTTCATCAGTGTTAACAGAAATTTGATCTCGTTCTTTTTAACTATGGACTGGAACCACATTGCTGATTCCAGAACTCTGGATTATAACCCCAACATAAAGGCTTGCAGATAAAGGCAGTTACTAAGTCAGCCTTTTAACACCCGAAGAACATTTACAATAATAATGTATAAATGTTCAAGCAGGATTTCGAAAAAGTCATTCATGCCTTTATCTTTAGCAGAATTGATCACTGCGAAAGTGACCAGAAAAGTCCATCAGACAGCTGCAGTTGATCCAAAACTCTGCTGTCTGTGTTCTCACTAGAACTATAAAAGTAGAGCACATCAGCCATGTTCTGAAGCACATGCACTGGCTCCCTGTAGCTCAGAGAATAGACTTTAAAATCCTTCGGTTAGTCTATAAATCACTGATTGGATCAGCACCTCAGTCCATAACACATCTGTTATCAGTATAATCTTCCAGACCGCTCAGGTCTTCGAGTTCCAGCCTACTCTGTCCACCCAGAACTAGAACCAAACATGGAGAAGCAGCATTTAGTCCACTGATCTGGAACGAACTCCCAAAAGACTGAAAAAGTACTGAAAGCCTGAGTTCTTTTCAGTCAATTTATACTGCTAACTGGGGTATTATTAGTTTAAGTTTGTTTTCCAAATGTTTTATTTGTTTTGCTCATGTTTTTATGTCTGCTTTTATATTTTCTTCCATTTTATTGTTTAATTCATGTAAAGCTCTTTGAATTGTCTTTGTATTGAACTGTGCTATATACATAAACGTGTCCTTCCTTTACTAATTAATTGAACTTTATTAATCTCAAACTGGAAAAATGAATTCTTCATTTAACTCATCCTCTTGGGGAGCAGTGAGCTGCCATTGTGCGGCTCCCTGGGAAAAGTGTGGGGTTGAGGGTTTTGCTCAGGAGCCCAGAGTGCAGGCTGTGGGGATCAAACCGGGTTCTTGCAAACTTCTCAGAGCATAAGAAAACTGCTCTAACCACTAGGCTAACACTCCCTTAAAACTCCCTTTCCTCGCCAATTAGGGTCACAGATCAACAAACACGGGGTCTTGAGCCCTGCTGTTGAAATCTAAATCAAAGTTGCATTTCTGATTTGGAGCATTGCTTTGCAAGTAAACTGCTGAACTGCAAACTAGAAACTGACATTTTTTCGGTAATCCCACGGTTCACGGGATTCCCGTGGGATTCCCGTGGGATGGGAGTCAGTGCTAGTAACGATCACGTGATTGGGACGGTACAGGATTAAACATTAACGGGAGCAGACGGGAGCGGGAGCAAACCAATAGTAACTAAAAAAACTAGGATTGATGCCAAAAAATAAAATAAAATAGAAAGAAAAAAATCCAGTACTGGCGCCGCCATTTTGTAGTTTTTTTCCTTGAAGCCTACACTATAATGCGAGTCAAAAAAACTACACGACCCAAAAACCAACAGTGCTTCCGCTCTGAGTTTTTCACCCGCGCTCAAAAACAACAAGAATGGGAGTGGTGCAGGAGTCATTCTGAATGGGAGCGGGATGGGAGTGGGAGTAATCCTGACAGGATTTAGATTTCTACTCTGGCCCGGGATCGGGACGGGACACAATTTTTTTCTGTGGGAGTGGGACAGGACAGGAGGAAAATCCACTCCCGTGTCAGTCTCTAAGGCAAACGCAAATTTTTTGCGCGTTTTTTAAAGATCTGCTGCGCGTTCAAACGTGTTTCCATCTGTTCTAAGACACGCAAACCACCTGAAGAGCAAGCCTTATGTGTTTAAGTAATGATATGTCTTATTAAGTAGAAAAAGTTTGCAGATTTTGCCAAATGTTCTGACTGACCTGATCTCCTTTCCTTCCAGGGGGGCCTTCGGTTCCTCTTTGACCAGGAAGACCCTGAGGAATAAAAACAGGTGAAAGATGATATTCTGCATAAAAACTAAGCATATATGCATGATGGCTGCAAGTTTTAGCTGTTAATGGTAAATTATGACAACTTAAGCAGTGATGGAGCTCATTTAGTTTAATTTAAGGGGAAACCAGTTGGGTTTTTTGTGTGATGTCATCAAAAAAAGACCTGAGCTGGTTTTAATATGATGCAAGCAATTAGCATCACTGTTGCTGCTTTAAATGGGTTTTCAGAATTAAATGACAAATGTCTCATATAAAACTTTTAAGCTCCTTCCATCTCAGTGTTTGTTTTTTCAGCTTTTCTATCATTATCATTCATTTTTTTTTTTTTTTTATGTAAACTGTGACAATACCTGGTTTTCTCCAAAACTAATTATGAATTTAGTTTAAAATTACAGAATCAAACCAAAAAGAAAAAAAAAAAATAAATAAATTGGCCATAGTTTTTCTTGTCCTGGCAGGTTTAGAAGGCAGTAGGCTGTGTTAACAAAAGAAACTGAGTCTGGAACTGATAGTTTACACTGTCTAGTGATTTCTCATGTCCTGAGAAAGAATGATGGTATGCAAACCTGAGGTCCACTTAGTCCTGGGGGACCTGGCTCTCCATACAGTCCAGGGGAACCCTGGAGGTTAGATAGGCTCAATATTTGCACATATTTAATAAAAAAATTAAAAAAGCATTCATGTTTCAAAAATCTATATCTCACTTTGGGTCCTTTTCCTCCGGCTGGTCCCATTGACCCATCGGCCCCCTGTGGACCCTGAAAAAATACAGAACACGTTGTTTGTCAGCTTTCTTTTCATCTTCCTCCTCGCTGTGATCAGAAAACGTCACATGAACTCCTTATCTATTTCCTTAATTAACGGTAAGGAAATGGACTTGCATCAATCCAACGAGAAAAGTATGAAAAACAGCAGCCAAGGGAAGGTACCCACTCACTGGGATTCCTGGTGGCCCCTGAGGCCCTTGAGGCCCTGGGGGCCCGATGCTTCCTCTGGGTCCAGGTTTGCCCGGCCCACCATTAGAACCTGGAAGACCAGCAGGCCCCTGAAAATGATCACAGAATCATGAGAAGGTGAGCACAGAATTTTTATTATCAGGTTTTTCAAAATACTTTAGTTGTTTTATAACATTATGTTGTTGTTTTTAATATTATTTTTTTCTTAAATCCCTAAACATTCCCATACATACATGCTTTTAGTCTGCATTCATTGACGATGTATATTATTTAACCTCACCATAAATGTTTTATCTATTATATACATTCATCTGAATTGACATCACCACTTTATTCTGAATTTAAAAATGCATTATGGTTTGTATGAGAGCACATTCAAATAGGAGTTTAAAAAATGAATTTTTTATTTTATTTTAAGCATTCCCAAAGAACAGCAAACAAATACTTGGTTAAATAAACAAAACTACTAGTGTTTAATGGCAAATGCTAATAGTTATCTAAGTAAATTATACTTTTTTTAAATTATATTTTAAATAATTGGTGTAATCAAAAGATTGAGTATGCTAAACCTCAGGTATGACATTTCACTAAAAATATAAAACATCAATAATTGTCTCAAAAGATGACATTGATTGCAAATAAAATAATTGGGACATTTTTGGGACTGAATTGTTTCAGAAATATTCAAAATTACTTTATTAATCCAAAGGAAAATCAAATATTGTAATTCTTGTACTTTTTTGAAGTGAAGAGGATGCAGAGCGTTGTTAACAATGCTCAATTTAGTTAAATCTGAATTCCAGAATAATTGATTAATCCCAGAGGGAAATTAAACGTTGAAGGGACTCAAAATCCCTCCGTATAACTAGACGTGGAAGCAGGGAAGCTTCTGCCCCGATTCCACTGGGAGCATTTTCAACTCTGTCTGGTTGGACTCAGATTACATCAGGTTTGCTTCATGTCACTATAGTAGTGGACTTGTAGGCTTTAAATAGAAGAAAAAAGTGTTCATTTAACCAGTCGGCCTCAGCAGGTCGCTCACACTCAGTCTGATTCTACTGAAGGTCTCTTCCTGTTAAAAGGAAGTTTTTCCTCTCTACTGTCTCTACAAGCATGCTTAGTGTGAGGGATTGTCGATGCAATCAACTGGTTTTCCTCAGACAGAAAACTTTGAATCAATTTGACTGTATGATCTGCTGAACAGTAAAGTGCCTTGAGATGACATGTTGTGAAATGGCGCAATATAAATAAACTGAACTGAATTAACTAGTTTTTTATGCGTCTCCCATACCTGCTCTTTAATTCTTTAGTAAATTAGTTCAAATATTTAGTTGCCTTATTTATTGTTCTTCATTTAATAGTCATATTTATTAGGCTTGTTGATTAACTGTATGAAAATAATCTTTTAAAACATAAAAGTCCAGGACATGCGATCTAAAGTCTGCACATGTATTCCTTTACTTGTAAACTCGACCATTTCTTCTTGGTTTTCCATCAGATTGTTCTCTGCCCAAATGATTAGCTGTGCCCAAGTCTGATGTGGATTTAAAGCAACAAAAATAGAACAGCCTCCTGTTTTAAAGAAGCGGCTTCAGAGAGGCGCTGTGACGCTTTCAGTGGGAACACTCTGATTGACTAGAATTGCTGCACTTAGCTACGACAGCCCAGCAGACCGCAGAGCGTTAGCGCCGCTTCCATTTTGGAGCCGGGGGGATAAGGTTTTTTTTTTTTCAATGAGTTGCTGTAGATGTTGATAGTTGTTAGCAGGTAGCATCTTCTGTATCTATCCGCCTTGCACCGGATCTGAAGAAGACTCTGATTGAAAACGTTCTGTTGTTGTTTAACAGTCTGATGAAGAGGATGCTCACTGTTCTCCAAAATGTTCTTCACTTTATGAAGAATTCTTTGTGAAATCATCTCCAGGGGTTCTAGAGGGGTTCCTAGAACAAAGCTGACCACCTTTATTAGCTCGTTCAGCTTCTGTATGTCATTTGCTCTGATGCTGTTACCCCAGCAGATGATGAAGGATAAAAATCACCCTTCACAACAGAAGATTTGCAGCATCTTGCTGCAAACACTGAAGAATCTGAGTTTCTTTCAGTCATTAAATCTCTCCCTTTTTGTAGATGCCTCAAAGTTTTGGCAAGTTTAAGGCAGGCATACTAATTTTAAATACAATTTTTATTCTATCACACAGCAAAGCAGAGCAAAGCAGCACGTATTGAGAGAGCAGCCAGACAATAAAAGTAAATCCTACAGGTTTTTTAACTTACAGGCGGCCCCTGGATGCCTTTAGGTCCTTCATCTCCAAGTCGGCCCTGGTAGAAGAAAAAGCAAAGGTGTACGTGTTTATTGTACAGAAAATTTAATGAATACAAGCAAAAGCTTTCATTTTATTGTATGGAATTAGAACTAATTATATTTTGTGTCATTTAAATTGTTCAATATTTGCACTGTTCTTGTTTCGCATGTTTTTTACATACTGAGCAAATTTGTAGTTGAACTGAAAAACATGTTTTATTGATATAAAAGAGTAAATAGATAATTTGTTATTAAATGACTTCCCTTGTATATAAGTCTACTGTTTTTTAGGACGTATTTGATGATAAATCTGTTCTCTCACCTGAGATCCCCGAGGTCCTCTGTCTCCAGGAGAACCTTGAACACCCTGAATAAGGATCATTTAAAGAATACACGGTTTATAGCATGTTTCCTTTATTAAAATCTTACATATATTAAAAGTTTTAAATATAGATGTGTAGTTAGGTGCCAAAGAAGTTGGTATTTTTGATTATCTAACATCAGTAAATAAGTATTTAAAAGACAAGCAAACTTACTTTAGGACCTGGCTTTCCTGGAGGACCGGGTAACCCTCTTAAACCTGGCTCACCCTTTGGGAAAAAAAATAAAAAATAAAAAATTCCTTTTAATTTTTATCTCAACTTAAAGAATCAAAAGAAAGAACAAACAAACAAAAATGCCATTCCATGCTGATCTCTAGAAGAAATGCTGATAAAAAGAATCTTTTAATTTCAGCAGCATGGAGGACATTATTTGGTAGAATGGGCAGTTAGTTCCGACGTTATGCAGGAATAAAGCTAATTGCCTAATTTCTAACTTCTAAGTCATTAATTTAAACTAGAATACTAGAGGTTGGAGTTATGAGTTGGAAACACAATGGTTTACAACTTTCACATTCAATATGAATGTTTCTCACATCAACAGCAGATAAAACCTCCCTACACCAACCATATGTAGCAATTATTCATTTTATTTGTGGCATTAAGTCTGTTGTTTAGGGGCTATTCTGAGTGTTTAGACAACATTATGTTTTATTGCCGTGAATGTGTGCAGAACACCTCGTAGAACAGCGTTTTTGCCATTTTCATGGTCATAACTGCTGCCCTAGTGGATTTAGTAAATGTGAGCGTCTACGAGCTGAAAAGTGGATCTCATTTAACTAAAGATTACGTCACTCCAACTTGTTACATTCAAATTAGAAGGATAATCTATCGAATCATAAAGTCAGGGCAACATGAACATACCCTCTTGCTTCTTGCCTTAAAGGTATACTATGCAACCGGTGTTGATTTTCCAGCGAGGCTCCCCCCAGAGGGCGAAAGTAAAAGTGCACTGTCGTAAATATGCTCAGCTGTTCTCCTGGTTTCTCCGTCAAGCCAGGCGCGGTTGTTTTGAGCTTAGCAGACAGGCGAACGCAACGAATCACCATGTCTACTGCGGTAAGTGACTATGTTGTTCCAGTTTTCGAGTTTGAAAATTTAGCATGTTTTCATACATTATTTGTTATGCGTGTGTCTAAATAACAAAGATTGTAGTTAGCCAAGTTCTCGCTGTAAAGCAAGACCAACTCTCGCGAGACTTCTGAGCCTGTGGGTGCGGGTCGGTGCTCCTGCAATTGCAAGTGCAGTATTTCCCCCACAGACCACCAGGGCGGCCGAGAATACCTTTGTTCAACCTGTAATGACTCATTTAATTATGCAAAACGTTATGGAACACATTAATTAACTGAAAAATGTTGCATAGTATGCCTTTAACAGTACATGAAACATTCTGACTTTTACTGTTTTTAGCAGTTCTTTCCTTTTTAAGTAACATTAAGACAGCCTTATACACACTAACACTGCTTGTGAGAAAAGATGTTTTAATGCAATTTTTCCCCCTTTTTTTTTAAACAGCTCCCAATTACACAAACGAAATGAACAATACAAGCACTGATTTGAACTATTTGACACAACTGTACTTCCAAAGGCTAAATATTTGATTCAGCGTAAGATCGTCATTGTTACAGCGGTCTGTGAACTGAAAGAGGGAAGTTCTTTTACCCTTTCTCCTATTGAACCTGGAAGTCCTTGGATTCCCGCGTTCCCTGCAGCACCCTTTTTTGGAGAAATAAAGAGAGAAAAACCGCAGTTATCATAAAGATAATTTATTATAACAGAATTGCATAAGTGTAGTTTTGATATATATGTGTTTAAATGTTTAAAATGATTAATTTCCAAAAACCTTACAACATTCTTGTAAAAAAAAAATAACTCTTTGCTCATTTTTACCTGATAGAAGTTGTAATGTTTTAGACATAATACTAATATGTTTTTAAACATAAAAAAACAAGAATATTCTACACAGAAGTTTAAGTTTTATGGTTTTTTTTAAATGTATTTATCATTTTTCTTGGCATTAATTGGTTGTTGCAGGTTTCCTTGTAAACATAAGAAACCTGCAACAACCAATTAATGTCAAGAAAAAACAATAAATACCGGTACATTAAAAAAATCATAAAATTTAAACTTCTCTGTAGAATATTCTTGTTTTTTTTATGTTTATTCACTTTAATGTCTAATTTAGGGCTGAAACAATTAATTGGATTAATCTTGATTAATCAATTATTGAAATAATCGTCAACAAATTTAGTAATTGATTAGAGTTTAAAGCACTAAAACATGCCTTTAGCAGAGTAACCCTCCCTGTGCAGCAATTATACCAAAATTGTGAGAAAAAGAACATGGTAAACATTGTAAACAATTAGCATTTAAGATAAAAATCATTTTGGTCTGTCATTCTCTATAAAGAACTTCTCAAGTGTAAAGTTAGTTTTACCTGGTTTAATTTCATAAAGAATCTTTTTTATAGGAACCTTTTTGCTATAATTGAGAGATGAATTGATTAGCCAAATATTCGTTAGTTGCAGTCCTGGTCTAATTAATTCGTAATTCTCTAAATCAGACTTCTTTTATGCAAAAGCTGTCACCGTGCTCATTTAATTATTGAAGAATCACTTACATACATGCCAACTGGGCCCTGAGGTCCTTCCAGGCCTGGTTTCCCTGTAAAACCCTGAGAAAACAAAACACGCAATAATAATAAAATTTCATAAAACAACAATATAAGAAGCTGCTATGAATCTCTCACTTTTTCTCCTGGAGGACCTGGAGAGCCCAGGGGACCCGTCTTCCCAGGTGGTCCCTGAAAAAACAACAAAAACTTTATTTTATCTTCTCACTCATTATAAAAGTTTGTGTTTCAGCACCTCTGATGTTAACTGGGTTATGTAAAGTAGGGACTCTCAGTGTTTGTTGCTTTTTAACAATTTCTATCTTAGAAGACAGCAGTATAATGTTCACATTGGATTGTGTGAACCAAATAGTACGGTTATGATGTATTAATTTAAATTAGTTCATATTCTAAATCAGGCATCCCCAAACTCAGTCCTCGAGGGCCGTGGTCCTGCAGGTTTTAGATGTTTCTCTGCTCCAGCACAGCTGATTTTAATTGATAGTTGATTAACGGGCTTTTGCTCTACTGCAATCAGCAGAATCAGCTGTGCTAAAGCAGGGAAACCTCTAAAACCTGCAGGACAGCGGCCCTTGAGGACCGAGTTTGGGGATGCCTGTTCTAAATTGTTCAAATTAAGCCCCAACTAAACCTATTTACATTATAATTACCATTTCAATTTCATTAATAATGTTTTTCATTACATATAAAATTTAATTCTAAAATATTTAAAAGTCAAATTTTCTTTTTGCTTCATTTAATCAGTGTAATTTCAATTGCTTATTTGATACTACTGTTTTGGATTCAAATTTAAGCTGTTTTAAATACAAATCAACTAAAGTAAAATTCAAAACAAGCATCTTTCAGGTATTGCACTCTTGTCTTGATTATCATCCACTTATCATTGGGTTCAGTTGATATTCTTCAAATGCATTTTTCCAATTGTTTGTTTATGGTTAAGGCATAAAGCTTGGAATCCTGAGGTTGTGAGTTCAAGCCCCACTCCCACACACTGCCAATCTAGGCGGAGCAAAATGGCAGCCCATTGGTCCCCAAGCTCAGTGGTTCCCAAACTTTTTTGGCTCAAGGTACCCCTACACATTTTTCCACCCAGCCGTGGTACCCCTAAACTTATAATGATTATTTGACATTATTTGATAATAATTATTTTTCTGTCATTTTTTTCAAAGTTGTAAAGAAAACATAAAATGAAGCCCCTCGTCTTAGAATATATTTGCTTACATCAAAATAAATTTACAAAATTGTTAAAATGTAAAAATGTACATTCAATATAAAACTCTCATCAATCTATGAAAAAATCCTGCGGCCCTGTAGTGACCTCGTGGTACCCCTAGGTGCCGCGGCACCCACTTTGAAAACCCCTGCCCAAGCTGATGGGTTAAATTAGATAAGATAAGATAAGATGGGATAAATTAAATGTAGATAAGAAATCATTTTTAAAAAATAATTGACAAATTGTATTGTCAAGCGTTTCACAAAATAGTTCTAACTATTGTTATACGGATGAGGGATGTGTTCTCCCTCTGCAGAACTCTTTAAACTCCTGAACAATGATGGATGCCTCCTCCTTGTCTATGAACTAACTGGATATATAGCATACCGGTGAACCTGGGGGCCCATCTGGTCCTCTTGTACCAGCATTGCCTGGAAAACCCTGAAAAAATAGGACAGGAATTAAAGAAAGCAATACATGCATAAATTATACATTGAAATCAAACTAATTTAAGACATATAGTGAGGTCTAACTACTCCTAAGTTATAGATATCAATATTTTAATGTAGCCGTTACTATTTACTCTAATTTTAATTAATCATATCAACTCTTGATTGTTCCTATAAATGTGAAAGTTTTCTCTAAACTTTTGTTTATACAGCATATGTAAACAGGAATTTTGATTGGAGACAAATTGTTAACTTGATGGACAATGATGTGATGGAGAATAATAGAATCTTTGCTATAAGGGAAGCACAAAAAACATGTGGTCGACGTCTGTTTTTTATGACTTTGGAAGGATTCAATATGAAACTTTAATACCAAGGCTATACAGCAGCTAATATCTCCAAACACATGAGGGAAATTTTTAGCACAACGTGCATTATCCAGGCCCATGTCGTCATTCATCAGGTTTGGTTAAAAATATTATCAGTATTTATACATCACTATTCACTTTATAAAATAAAACTCAGGCAATTGTGTAACAAGAGACAAAGATAAACTGAAGAAAGAAGAAACAAAAAGCAGAAGAATCTCCATATTAATCTATAACAGAATAATAGCAGGTAGTTGTCCCTATTAAACAAATTTAGAATACATGCAAAGATCTTTATTTCAAAATACTCAATTAGTTTACAGTACAGTGTATGATAAAACACTCCTTAGAACCCTTACCTGTATTGGACAAGTTTTATTCCATAAACAAAATTATTTGTTTGAAAGGAGTTCTTGTATTTGCACTTTATTTTTGTACCGATAGCCATCGGTATTAGATGTTATAACTAAAAGGCACTGCAAATAAGCCAGCTATGGTTTCTTTTCAGGTTTGCAGAAAGCCAACTTCTATAAATCTATTAAACCTTTAAAAAATCACATATGTGATCTAATGCAATAGACTGAAGACCTGTAACCCCGCCCCTCGCCCATGGACTGCCAGAGATAGGAACCGGCCCCTCTGTGACCCCGTCAGAATAAACAGGAGAAGATGATGGATGGGTATGTGATCCAAAACAAAGATTTTTTTTAGAAAAATCACCCAGCCTGAAGCAGGACTCCAGTATAGCAGTACTGACTTTAATACCGCCCATCCAAGAAAAGACAAAAACACAGATATAAGACACTGGGAGACGTGGTGTCCCTGGCCTTGCTGCCATTAAAGGTGCTGCCCATACATTAATTAAGAAAATAAGAGAGAAAAGAATAACAATGGGAGAAAGAACAGAAACTGTTCTGCTTCAACAGAATACCTAACATCTTGTGGGGGAACAGTGAAGGCGATACAGGGTGTGTGTATGTTGAGGATGAGTGTGTGCCTGCGAGTTAGTGCAAGTAAGTCCAACAAGCTCTGTCCAAGTTGTCATTGTCCTTGATAGTGCGATGTAATGCAATATTTATCAACTGGCTTCACATGGAGCAGGTACTGAATGTCCTCAGGGAAGGGTGGGAGCAGAGCATCCAGTTTACATAATATCCTGGAGGAGCTGGAGATATATAGTGTTCATATGAAATCGTACGAAAAGTTATGCACAGTATTTCGTAGGTTTTTGACGTTTTTTTCGTCGTATTTTTACGTCTTGCCTCGAGACAAGGTATCAGTGCGCATGCGCATCTTACGCAGCCTTCAATAACATACAATTTAACATACAATTAACCCTAACTCCAAGATTTATTAATCTGATATATTTGGAGATAAAGCCTTAACATCCTCACTAATTTCTATAAAATCCCTTACACCCTATTTTACACTGAAATGATCAAAATCTTAACCTTAAGTAACAAAACTCCTACCAATATTAGACCTAAAAAATATTTATTTATAAATTTTTTCCCTCTACCTACCTCCCTTCCCTCAGTTTAGAACTGCAGGGAGTGGAGGAGGCAGAGTTTACATGCCAGACTGGCGGGGTCAACTTAGCCCATTCCAGGGCGGTTTACCCTGACTCTGCTTCCTCCATTGAACTAAAATTAATATACTTATCTTTTATTAATCATAACCGCCACCCTTATACTACACTTATAGCACATATCACCTTACCAGCCCAATTAGCTACTGACCCTAATATTAGTGGAATCCATGCCTAAACCTAACACCTGACCCTTGCCTTAAAATTACACTTAGCCGATCCCTAGCCTTGACACTTGCCCTAAACCTAATTTTAGCCCTTACTATCAACTTACCAGACCAATTAGCTACTGACCCTAATATTAGTGGAAACCATGCCTAAACCTAGCATCTGACCCTTGCCTTAAAATTACACTTAGCCAATCCCTAGCCTTGACACTTGCCCTAAACCTAATTTTAGCCCTTACTATCAACTTACCAGACCAATTAGCTACTGACCCTAATATTAGTGGAAACCATGCCTAAACCTAGCATCTGACCCTTGCCTTAAAATTACACTTAGCCAATCCCTAGCCTTGACACTTGCCCTAAACCTAATTTTAGCCCTTACTATCAACTTACCAGATCAATTGGCTACTGACCCTAATATTAGTGGAATCCATACCTAAACCTAACATTACTCTAAAAGCTAACCCAAGTTCTCCAAGTTCTACAAACTGGCTTGGCTATGGATCTGAGAGATACCAACGAACGTGCGTCGGCCCGTGCAATGCCTTTGATCCCCTAACCAACTGCTCTAGTCGTCGGACTGGGTGGGGGGGGGCGTCATCGAGAGAGTGTCTAACGCCTAACATACAAAACAGCAAGCAACCTAGTGAGAGACATCATGAAGTAATTATTGCACTTTTTACGTCCGTCCGCTGATCTGCTTTTTTCGTCTGGTTTTTTCGAGGAAAAACGTCAAAAACCCACGAAATACTGTGCATAACCTTTTCATACAATTTCATACGAACTGATAATGAGAATATGTTGACTGGGGAGCCAGATCTCAGATATAAACAAAGGAAATGGGTCAGGATAAAAGCAGAAGACCAAAAGGAAGATGACACACAGGGGCAGGGCACAGAGAAGGTCCGTGTACATGCTGGTCATTCAGTTTTGGTTTGATAATGAGAGATCCAAAATTGGAAAACAAAACTTTACCTGATTTCCTTTTTGATTTACCTTTCCTCTTGATTCAGCTCCAACCTCCCTAATCCTCTCTGTTTTGTTTAGATAGTGACCCTGTAACAGTTGTTATACCAGCATGGAGAGACTTTGCACCATTTATTTTTGTCAGAACTATTGTATTTGTAGTTATTATTGCCGCTTTGGTGATTGTCAATACACAAATGCATTGTATGTAAATAAAAAGCTGTAAAGATCTAATGGACTGCCTCGAGGTCCATGTGATACTTTCTGGTCCTTGTCATGTATTCCTTTTGGTTGTAGAGATTTTCAACCAGAATGTCATACACTGGAAAAAATCTAAATCTAGACGAGTCATTTTTTTTCTTAAAATAAGTGCATTTGCCCTTGGATTAAGGTAGTAAAAGAGAAATCTTGCCAATGGAACAAGGCAATTTACACTTAGAATAAGAAAACAGAATAGCATTGTTTAATTTCAAGTGCATATTATCTAATTGTCTTATTTATCAGAGAAAAAATACTAATTCTGTTGGCAAACTATCTCATTTACCTACTCAAATTAAGGGGAAATACACTTAATTTAAGACATTTTTTACATATTTCTAGATTGTTTTTCCAGTGTATGTACACTAATAGCAATAATAAGGAAGGAGATTTATTGGGAGTGTCGAGGGATGCGGTTGAATGAAAAAGTTTTAGTATTGTACTACATCTGATTTTATTTTTTTAATTTTTTCCTACTTGCTTTGATTCTGTTTTATCTTCCTGTATTTTAATTATGTAAAGCACTTTGCATTGTCTTTGTACTGAATTGTGCTATACAAATAAATTTGCCTTGCCTTGCCTTGCCTTACATCCAAAGGGATGTGGGAGGTGGGCAGAACCAGCCTAAAAACCAACATGGTTTTCAGGCCTTAATGGTCTTAATTGTCGATATTATCATCATTGTTTTTATCAGTAGTAGCAGTACTTCAGTAAACAACTGTTCTTATAAAGACAAGTAATAAACTAATATTTAAGACCTTTAGTATACTATGTATTAATATTCTGTGGTGTCTGATTAAGTGGCAACCATGGATGTTTTATTCTGCTGAACCCTGAAGCACTGGTACCATGAAAACCTGAGGTCGCTTAGAGTCTTACCCTGGGACCCCTAAAGCCAGCACTGCCGTCTGCCCCCTGCGGGCCCTGAAACACAGTAGAAAAAAGTAGAAAATGCTGTTTATCCAAAAAGAATTATATAAATGGGGTTAATATCTGATGATTTTTTATATTTTCCTGTTATAAAGTCAAGTTTTGCAACACTGTAAAAACGACAACTCAAAATTGTTTTTTGCATTCACTGACAATAAAATTGCCAGTTAGAACTTGAACTGTCTTTTGTGAGCCAGTTGAACTCACTTTCATAAGTTTCTGATGAAAAGTTCATCTTATTCTATAAATTAAGTTGAGTTTACTTTGAAGTTGTAGTTGACACCCAGTCCGAGCGAGGTCAACTTATCTGCGCATGCTCATTTCAAATTTGTCATGGCAACCGGCTGCTACGGGGTTTCCATGGATTTTCCCAGGAGCTCCCTTCTAAAGTTTGCATCAGCCATCTGGTCACTCTGCTGGCGGTAACTTTCCCTGAGGACTTGTCCAAGAGAAGACTAAGGCACTGGTTTCCTGTCATCTCTGGTGATATTGCATTATTTGTAAGGTTTTAACAGGAGTTGGAAAGTAAAAAAATATATGCTGAAACCCGATTTGCTTTAAGCATAAGATTACTTGTTTACATTGCTTGTTTACATTGTGGAATTGTAAACCTGTTTTTGCCAAAGTGGTTCAAATAAATATGCAAAATTTAACTGGTTTACTGTCAGTGGATGATTTAATGGGGATAGTAATCTGAATTTAAAATAACATTTTATAGATAATCGGAATTTAAAATAATAAGTTTTTACAGACTTGAAAGTTCCAGTAACTTGAATAAAAAAAAACTTAGTTGGCAGAACTTGAAAAACTTAGCTGACACAACTTAATAAGTGTAGTTCTACAAAACTTAAAAAATTAAGTTGATGCCTTCAACTAAAAAATTCTGTGCAGTCGGTTGCCTTGAAATTTTGAGTTGAACTAACTTTTTCGTTTTTATAGTGAATGAAATAGTGTCAAAATCTCACTCTGCCTGAATTTAAAACAAATACTAGATGCAAAGATAAATTTTACTTCAAAATATAACTGAATATTTTAGATTTTTCTGTCTTTTACTGTTTCATAAGAACCTGTCACTGAGCTTAAGAGACAGCTGTGACTGATGGAGGACATTTCCGTCTTAGTGTTTTAGAACTCTTAGAATTAGCATTCAATTCTACTATTATTCTTCATAATAAGCTAAAGTTTTGCGCTGAAAGATTAAAGTGCAACATTTAAGCCAAGCTCTATTAGGATTATTTTTATTATTCATATATGCTTGTATGAATAATACAAAAATAACCTGAACAGAGTGAAGCAGGAGTACAAGTAACATCTCTCTCTGTCTCACACACACAATGATCATGTTAGATGTGATGGGATTTGAATATGATAGAGAACGGGAACCTGTGTACCAGGCTTTCCTTCTGCTCCCTGCGGTCCTGGTAGCCCAGAGTAACCCTAAAAAGAAATTAGGCAAAAACAAACAAATATATTAGACATCCATTCTATAGAAGTATAAAGGATCTGAAAAATATGTATCTGTCCCTTAATTTTTATAAGCCATCTGAAATGGTTCCTATTCCAATAAACATAAAACAGAGTGCCAGAAGCTTTGATCTTCCTATTTATGGGGGAATGTTTAAAATGGTGTTATATAATATTATCCATGCTTTTCTTTGCTTTTTGGCTGCATTTAATCCTATAACTGCCTTGTCAACTTTCAGCCTTGATATTTGCTTAACTCTTTTTTTTTTTACTTTATAAGCAGTGTATTTTACAATCTTGAAGGTTTGAGAAATACATAATTTTCAAACACCCATTGTTTTTTGGAGTTATTAATGATTCTTGAATTACACTTCCATGTATATGTATGGGTATTTACACAGCATCTATAACACCCTTTTCCTTGCCTAGCCTTACGTACCCTGTTATGCTCTATGGCGGAGGTCTTCAACAGGGGATCCACGACCCCTAGGGGGTCCACGGAGGTTCTGCATGGGGGTCGCGAAAGTTTTGGTTGATAAGACTTTTTTTTAAATTTCCCCCTGCAATTTTTTTCCACTCATTGAAATGTTTTTAGATGCACATTAACATGAATTCAACACACTGTAGTAAACAGATAAATGGAGGCAGAAGATGTCTTTCAGTCATCGATGCACACATTCAGAGACACACACACTGCAAAAACTGTTAATCTAATTTAGTAATTATTTCTTAAAATATGTGGATTTCTTCTTAAATTGAGCAGACACTTTGCCAATGGAATAAGACCATTAACATTTAAAATAAGAAAAAACAACTGAAGTCTCTTATTTCAAGGGCATAATATCTAATTATCTTATTTCAAGGGTAAAAATGCTCATTCCATTTGCAGATCATTTTATTTTCCGGCTTAAATTAAGGGTGAATACACTTATTTTAAAACATTTTTACTCATTTCTAGAATGTTTTTGCAGTGCAGGACCTCTTTCAAGCTGGGAACCGATTCATTTACAACACCTGACCCAACCAGGAATCAGAATCAGAAATACTTTAATAATCCCACGGAGAAATTACTTTCGTTACATATAGGACCAGTTTGATATAACACAATTGAATACAATATATATAATTAGGGGGTCCCCGCTCCATCTATACATCAGTTTAGGGGTCCTTGGCCTGGAAAAAGTTGAAGACCCCTGCTCTATGGCTATAAAAAAAGAGTGGATTCTAACCACTTCAAGAATGTCTTGAAGTGATAAGTTGCTAACTATTAGAATAAATTCTGTAGGTGAATGCAGCCATAATTCCATTTTTTGGGGAGATTAAAGTGATAAGGTAAGGCTGTTAAGAACAACTGTGGATGCTCAGATCTGGCCTTTATCTGTATAACTTATTTCCCTACTCCCCCAAAATAATTTTTTTATTTTACTTTACTTTTTCAAGTCTCTCTTTTTTTTTTATTGATTAATGCAATGCAATTTAATGGCATTATTTTTACATTTCGATTTACAAATTGCATTCTTTAAACTTTTGGGAGCATTGGTCTACATGGACATAGCAAAAAAATTTTTATTGGTCAAGAGTGATTATTTTTCATATTTTATTTATATACATTTTTAAAAAATGCAAAAAAAAAAATAAAAATAAAACCTGTAAATATATGTGAAAGATTCATTTTTTTTAAAAAGGAGAAAATTATGTAAAGATTAACTATGAGAAAACAAATTAATCTCAAAAGCTTTGTGTGATTAAGGAATTTTTCTGGATAGCATTTTCTTGAAATCTATCAATTAAGAGTAAAACAGTATTTGGTAAAAAATAACTGAGTAGCCCACAATAACAACTGATATTTTAAAACTATATAATAAAAAAATCCAAGATGTAAAGTTATGTGTAAATTCCAGACCTGAGTGAAGTTGGCCCCCCCACCTTCTTCCAATCGGACAAAATTAGTGTCAAACGTTTGTGCTACGTTTGTGCAGCAAAAATTTTCGTTTGTGCCGCTATTGTTTTAAAGATATAAAGAAACATTTCTAGAGGTCATCAAAGGTCAACCAGCCCCCCCACCTTGTTTAAATCTTTAAATCCAAAGCAGCACAAAAAACGAAAATTTTTGCTGCACAAACAGCACAAACGGAGGTGTCATGATCGGTGTTTGTGTGGAGGACCCAAACACAGACACCAGTAGGCAGAGGTGAATGAAGCCTGTTTATTCTGGTTCACAGAACCAGGGGCAGAAATCAGAGTCCAACAGAAAAACAGCAAACGAACCTGAACCAAGGAGACATCAGGGGTAAATCAAAACTAGGAGCCAGGGAGAGACGAGACAGGGCAGGCAGGTAACAGACAGGAAGCAAGACGGGGTGTTTAACGAGGATCTAGCAAACAGGAACTGAACAGGGAGGGCTTTTAAAGGGGACAGAGACAGAGAGAGAGCTGACGAGGAAATTGGCAACAGGTGCTTGGCAGGACAGAGAAACAGAGCAAGGAAGGACACAAGAGGGCAGCAGAGGACAACAAATGGATAACTAAGGAAAACAGGAACAATCAGACCAGGACCCTGACAGGAGGTGAGTTAATTGACACCTATTTCGTCTGATTTGAATAAGGTGGGGGGGCTGGTTGACCTTTGATGACCTCTAGAAACATTTCTTAAATCTTTAAAATGATAGCGGCACAAACGGAAATTTTTGCTGCACAAACCAGCACAAACGTAGCACAAACGTTTGACACTAATTTTGTCTAATTTGAAGAAGGTGGGGGGCCTGGTTGACCTTTTGACCTTTACATATTCATTAATATCTTCAAATCCAAAGCAGCACAAACGAAAATTTTTGCTGCACAAACCAGTACAAACGGAGGTGAGTTAATTGACACCTATTTCATCTGATTTGAATAAGGTGGGGGGGCTGGTTGACCTTTGATGACCTCTAGAAATATTTCTTTATATCTTTAAAACGATAGCGGCACAAACGAAAATTTATGCTGCACAAACGTAGCACAAACGTTTGACACTGATTTTGTCTGATTTGAAGAAGGTGGGGGGCTGGTTGACCTTTTGACCTTTACATATTCATTAATATCTTCAAATCCATAGCAGCACAAACGAAAATTTTTGCTGCACAAACAGAGCTGAGTTAATTGACACCTATTTCGTCTGATTTGAAAAAGGTGAGGGGGCTGGTTGACCTTTGATGACCTCAAAAAATATTTCTTTATATCTTTAAAATGACAGCGGCACAAACGAAAATATTTGCTGCACAAACGTTTGACACCAATTTTGTCTGATTTAAAGAAGGTGGGGGGGCTGGTTGACCTTTTGACCTTTACATATTCATTAATATCTTCAAATCCAAAGCAGCACAAACAAAAATTTTTGCTGCACAAACCAGCAGAAATGTAGCACAAACGTTTGACACTAATTTTGTCTAATTTGAAGAATGTGGGGGGGCCAACTTCACTCATGTCTTTTTCAGGCCAGTTTCCTTTGTGACATCAAAATGTAGTACCTCCAGTGATCCTATTTACCCACACTGTATATTAGCTAGACAAATGCTGGTGAAGATTCTCAGTCATCCAGGTCATAGTCATTCCGTAAAAGTTTACAAAAACAATCCACTGGACTTTGTTTCCAAGATTTGAAGACGTTTTGCTTCCCCTCCAGGAAGCTTTTCCCAATTCAAAATGTATTTTTGAAAGTTTGACAAATGTGATCGTAGGTTAAAGTAAGCTTGTGTGCAAAATATTAAAAAGAATTTTGAGATGAATATAAACTTGTTTTTAAAAAAAACAATTTGTTTGAAATTCAGCTAGATTAATCACAATGGAGGGAGCCGCCAAACATTTTACTATTGATATTTTACTAAGACATTACTCAAGCAAAAGATTTGTTCAAGTAACTGTAACTAAGTAAATATTACTCACCCAATACTGCTTAACTGATTATTTAGGTAGCATGTCACAGTAAACACAGTTTTTACTATTTATTTAGTTGAATCTATGTAAAATCAGCTCAATAGAATTTCAGCTACGGCAAACTTATTCTTAAAGAGCTGTTAACTGAAAATTAGGATTACAACCAAAGATCAACAGAAGGATAATATTGTTCTTTCATCTAGCCTTGTCTTTCTTTTTTATTCCCTTTAGGATTCTGTTTAACTGCTGAACATGGATTTTGCAGCTTAGGCATTTTTTTCCTTTTTCTCCAGTTTCGACATTTTTTTTCCTGGCACAGGTGGCAAATTATTCTGTAATCGTTTTGTTTCTTGGACAAAAAAGGGATTAAAAATAACGAAAGACATAAAAATAACAAAACATTGACAGACCTTCAGAAAAATAAGGAAGATCACTTTAAAGGGAAAAAAAACTTACTTGAAAAGAAATTGTAAAGACAGAGTAAGTGATTGAGATCTGAATCTGGCTTATAAAAACAAATAAACAACTGCAAAGACTTCCTTCAAATATTTGCACACTAAAGGACAAGTTTCTGCAGCTGATAGTCTGCAGACAGTCAAGGATTTGTTCAAATTAAGACTTACAAATGTGCCTGGCTGTCCAGGGTGGCCTCTTAGTCCATTTAAACCCTGAAGAAAAACACAAAATAAAAAATGAAGAAAGTATAAATTATGTACAGTTTGATTAAAAGAAGGTGTTTCTGCAAATTTCACTGTATTAACCTTGTTTCCTCTAGGTCCAGGTCTGCCAGGACGTCCATTTTCTCCTCTGTTCCCCTTCAAGAAGGTCAGAGTATTAACCTGATTAGTTGTCAAATTAAAATAAGTGATTCATGTAAATGAAGTTCATTTGTGGGATGTCCTTTCCCCCCAGGCAGGGTACAGAGATCACCACCTGCAAACCAATTATACTTCACATCAGGGAATAACATAATTGTGGACATAAATCAAAGAAGTCAAAAGTGTTAAACATGCATAAGTGGGATAATCTTCCTCACAAAGCCCTGTTTGGCATTAATCAATACCTCTGTACATCATCCTGGACAAATATTGCCCCCCCCTGATCGAGATGTGTAAAGGATCTTTAAATATATATTTTCATATAACTTTTAGCAAAGCATTACTAAAATGTTTTTTTATAATTACAGCTTTAATTTGAGTTTTTTTCAGTATGAAAAAGAAAAACACTTTAACAAAACTATTCTGAACTATGATATTTGACCTTCCTGTCTTACCCAATTTAACAATTACATTTGAGGCATTTTTTAGTTTCTACTTTGCTTTTAAATTGAATCAGTCTTGCATTAAACTTTCCATTTACTAATTTCATATTCTCAGTTTTTCTGTTCCTAAGCTTCTTGTTATTCAGATATGTGTTGACATCAATAATGACAAGAGGAGAAAATTGCTGTTGGCAAATAAAATGCCTATAATTACCTTTAAAGCTAAGGTAGGAACTAAAAGATCTTATGAGGGCCTGCATTTATCTTCTGCTCATACAAGGAAAGGATTCGTGTATCACCTAATTTGTATAATTATATGAATATCTGACTAATAATAAAATTAGACGTATTTTTTTCCTTGATTGACAGGAACATTCGATTATCTCAGTGTGATTTTTTCAGCAGCCAGATATGCTTTTATCATCAGCTGGAAACAAATCTTTACTGAAATAAATTAAGCTTAGGGTTTTTTTTTTTATATAATCATTGGTCGTTCAATGGGATATGAAACATATTCACAACAGATCATCCACGTTGGTTTGATGGGAAAGAAGGTCTGGGGCACCTACTGTACAATATTTCTGTTGGGATCCTCAGGCTTGCCCACCAGAGGGCGCCGAGGATCCTCTTCTGCTTTTTGTTTTTTCCCTTAGGTTTGGAGTTACTGTGGGGATCTGGAGATTACCCTCTGCCTCCAGCAGAGTGCGCCGTGGGTCCTCCTGAAGCTGAGCCTCTCACACACCTGTGGCTGATCTAGTAATCAGGAGGACCACAGTATTTAAGCTACCTTCAGACCTGGATTCTACGCCGCGCGGTGAAGCCACGTTGACACAAGAAGTGTTTGAGGCTCGGTGGATGGTCGTTTGGTGCATGGCGCGTGTTTTGAAGCTGCTTATGGAGAAATGTCTTGGGCCGTGAGTAGTGAGGAAACAGGAAGCGATTCTTGTGGGATGGAAGAGGGAAATAGTGACAATGAAGGTTGGAAAATAGCAACATCAAAAAATGAGAAAAAGCGGAAAAAACAGAGATCAGTTCAAGGGGAATCTAGTTCAGAACAATCCAGTGATGATCATTCCATACATTCCACAGCACAACAAAATGAATTCAAAGTCATATTCAAAGTCGTTAATCAGGCAGACTCTTTTACAAATTGGAATCCGGTTCACTTAACAAAAACCATCAATAAACTTGTCGGAGAAGTCAAAGGTGCCAGAATTCTGTACAGTGGAGACCTGCTAATTAACTGCAGAGACAGCGCCCAGCAAGGCAAAGCAATACGTATCAACAAAATTGACGGGATAAGAGTTCAGTGCAGCCTAATGGAGAACAAAAAGATCAGCAGGGGAGTCATTGGAGGAGTTCCTCTAAAAATTTCTGAAAAAGAGATTCTGGAAAACATAAGCGGTGCAAAAGTAAAAGAAGTAAAACGGTTAAAAACAACAAGAAACGGAGAAAGATCTGACAGTTTATCTGTGCTAATTAAATTCGAAGAAGAGCAATTACCAAGCAAAGTATTCATCGGTTACATAAGCTATAATGTCAAAATCTACAATCCTCCACCATTGAGATGTTTCAAATGCCAAAAATTCGGTCACGTTGCAGCAGTTTGTAAAGGGAAACAGAGGTGTGGAAGGTGTGCAGGAGAACATGAGTACGGAAAATGTGGAAAAGAAGCTAAAATAAAATGCTGTAATTGTGGTGGAGAACATACTGCTGCCTATCGCGGCTGTGAAGCAAGCAAAAGGTCTGAGGAAATTAAAAAAATGAAATTTGAGCTCGGAATAACCTACGCTGAAGCTGCAAAAAGGATCCCATCTCAGTCAGAAAAACCCAAACCTACAGTTCAACACACAGCAAATTCCAAACCTCTAGAGAAATCTCCAAAAATTAATGAAGACTCACTTATTGTTAAAAAGACAAATTTTGTTCTTTTCATGGTAGAAGTAATTAATTGTACTGCACAGACAACAAAAAAAAACGGAAAAAATCAAAATAATAGTGAAGGCTGCAGAAAAATATCTGGACATTAAAGATTTGAACTGGGAGATGGTTGGAAGTATGATGGGAGGACCGATGGGACCATCAGAAACTGGCAGAGTTAAGATGACCTAGAGTAAATTAAAATTATATGGGCAAATGTGATTTAGTATTATGTTGGTTTAAGTTACACAGGTTTTTTTTTTTTTTTTTTTTTTTTTTTTTTTTTTTTTTTTTTTTTTTTTTGGGGGGGGGGTGAATCGTTTCCTGTTATCTTGCTTTACTCCATATCAGTTGGTGGCGGTAATGCACAATTCACAAGTCTGCCAACCGCCATAAAATCCCATAAGAAGAAGAAGAAGGATTCTACGCCGCAGTGTTGATCTTAGTTGGTTAGCTTCCTGAGCCTCTGTTACAGAAGATTCTTTGTTATCTCAAGTGTGAGATCAGATTCTAATTCTTCCTTGTTTCTGCCTCACAGGAATCCTGTCTCCTCGTGAAAGCTCTGGATGAGCTTAACCTCCTGTCTCCTCGTGAAAGTTCTGGATGAGCTTAACCTCCTGTCTCCTCGTGAAAGTTCTGGATGAGCTTAACCTCCTGTCTCCTCGTGAAAGTTCTGGATGAGCTTAACCTCCTGTCTCTCGTGAAAGCTCTGGATGAGCTTAACCCCCTGTCTCTTCGTGGAAGCTCTGGATGAGCTTAACCTCCTGTCTCCTCGTGAAAGTTCTGGATGAGCTTAACCTCCTGTCTCTCGTGAAAGCTCTGGATGAGCTTAACCTCCTGCCTCTTCGTGAAAGCTCTGCATGAGCTTAACCTCCTGCCTCTTCGTGAAAGCTCTGGATGAGCTTAACCTCCTGTCTCTCGTGAAAGCTCTGGATGAGCTTAACCTCCTGTCTCTCGTGAAAGCTCTGGATGAGCTTAACCTCCTGCCTCTTCGTGAAAGCTCTGGATGAGCTTAACCTCCTGTCTCTCGTGAAAGCTCTGGATGAGCTTAACCTCCTGTCTCTCGTGAAAGCTCTGGATGAGCTTAACCTCCTGCCTCTTCGTGAAAGCTCTGGATGAGCTTAACCTCCTGTCTCTCGTGAAAGCTCTGGATGAGCTTAACCTCCTGTCTCCTCGTGAAAGTTCTGGATGAGCTTAACCTCCTGTCTCTCGTGAAAGCTCTGGATGAGCTTAACCTCCTGCCTCTTCGTGAAAGCTCTGCATGAGCTTAACCTCCTGTCCCTTCGTGAAGCTCTGGAAGAACTGTCTCTCTGGCAACCTGTCTCTGGCCTGCAGCTCTGGGAGAGTTGCATCACAGGAAGCCAGTCCCAAGCCTGAAGCTCTAGGAAAGCTAACCTGCTAATCTGCCCTGGTGAGCCAACCCAAGATTCCTACATGGTAGAAACCTGAAGAGTTCTGTGGAGTTTCCCTAGAGGTTCCCATGTGGATTATCCCCTGTTGTTTCCCTGCAGTGAGCTGGAAGCTCAGCTACCAGCCATCTCCCCTTCCCTGCTCAGATCCCAGTGAACCAGCCCCCTGCCAGAACTGTTATTCTCGTGCTTGTGCCTTAAATAAACTCTTTGGACTCTTTGGACTTAAATAAACTCTTTGGACTTTTTACCAGTGCCTCTGTGTGTGTTGGGCTTTACTCTAAGAGAACCCATCATGACAATTTCCCATTATGGATTCATTCAAACACGGCACCAGGACATTTTAGATAAAAATTCTTTGTAAATCAGTGGGCATAAGGGATTTTTGCAGGATAATAATTAAACACATGATTAATTAGCAGTGATGGTTTATCACACATACAGTATAATCAGATACTTTTCTTGGCCATCTCTAAGCCAGGGATTCCAGAAGAGTGATGCACAAATCCCTGGCGGTGCGCGAGATAAATGAATATTATGGCATGACAAAAAAAAAAAAAAACACAAAAAAAAAAACTGAAATGTTAGAACTGTAAATATATAGTCTTATGTTTATATTACTGTTTTTATTTATGTATTTTTTTTTTTTTTTTACTGTTTTCAAGGCTGCATTAAAAAAAAAAAATGAAAGTGCCTGGAGAGTTTTTCTTAACAAAATTTTTTTGTTTACATTCATGTGCATAAAATAAAAAAATAAATCTGTCTAAGTCTAAGCTTATAATTACACTTTTTCTTCACACAATAAAACATGTCCTTTGTAAAAATGTAAAAAAAAAAAAAAAAAACTACAATTAAAAAGAAAATATTCAGAGAAAAAAAGAGATTTGGAAGAATTGATCGCCTTGAGATTCAATATAAAAGATATTCTTGTACGCATGGTATTGTTTATGGACACCTCTATTTCCACAGCGCTGTCCATGGTGCTGACTCTGACCCAGCTACACTGATGCTCACATCATGCACACACTGCTACTGCTGGAAAAATTGGAGGTAGATGGGTTTTCTTGACTTTGCTCACTCACAGAGCTGTAATGGTTTTCCCTGGATAATGTCACTCACATAGGTGCTGTTTATTTTAAATTTCCATTTTTAGCCTGTAATCAGACAGGAACAGGTAAACCGTTGGCAATGGAGGAGTGCAGTGGTGGATGGTGAGGGGAGTTAAGCATGTGTTGCCATGGGTATATCTAGGTAGGTACTCAACGGCTTTGCCAAAGAAATATAATCGAAGATACCCCTTTCTTTACTACTTGTAAAAAAGAGAAAAGCTCTGACTGAATGAAGAGTCAGCACACCTGCCCTGCTTTCAGGGGAATAGAATGTGGTGCAGGTTACAGACATAATCTTGGAGAGCGCTGATTTTACAGCAGGGGAACAAATAATTTGTGCACTTCTAGCACTGAATAAATCAGCACATAGAGTAGCAAACAATGTATTATTTTAGGTAACATTTTACTGCAGGGGTGCCAATAAATTTAGAAAAAAATAACAAAAAAGTGTAAAAAAGAGAATAAAAGGAGGAAAAAAGATAAAATAGCAAATGTAAAAAAAGAGGATGAACAAAAAAGAAAATTAAGGTCCGATTAAAATAATAAAAAAAAAAAACAGAAAAAGGGGGAAAAACGAGAGAGAGAAAAACAACAACAAGAGGGTGATGCCTGGTTTGTTTCTAGATACACAAATCATTACTGACCTTTATTCCTGGTCTGCCCTGTTTCCCCTGAAGGCCTGCTTCACCATCTACCCCCTGAATGAGAAAATATCAACTCAGTCAACTTCTCCTGGTTTTCTTCTTCCCTGTCAATCCTTTTTTAAACAAAATATGATTGAGCTCTTTACAATATTCTGGACCATAGACCAAAAGAAGCAAAGAAGGCAAAGAAAGGATTCACAAATAATCAGTTCCATAAATGAGCAACAATATTACCATTGGATTTAGACACTCATTCATGTGCAGTGAAAGCAGAAAGCAATCATAGCCCTAATAACTTTACACTGTTCACATTATAATATAAGTTCTACTTTGCACTATATACTATTTGGTCAAATGCCTGTATTTGACATTAAGAAGGTTGGCTAAGATCAGGTCCATCCTGTCTTACAAAATTGCAGCACTGATGCGTCTCACGTGTTGTTTGCAGGTTTATAAATTCAAACAAATCTACATTCTAACACATCCATATATCAATCAAAAAACAAATTGAAATGCTATGTTTTAGGGCTGGGAGATATAGAGCCAAAAGTTTATCATTATATTTCATGGTACAAGGAAACAACAGTCCTTCATATTTTACCTCAGTACCTCTGGGGCCAGGTGGACCACTGACCCCTGGGAAGCCTGGTAAACCAATAGGGCCTCTTTCGCCTTGAGGGCCCCTAATGCCTGCAGCCCCTTGAACTCCCTGAAAGACAAAAAATAAATAAAAGTGCAACTATCTGGCGTGATATGAAAACAAAAATAAGATCCTAAATCAGGTGGTTATGTCCACCTTTAGAAGGCATAGCAGAGACTTAGGCTTTGAGTGCTATTCGTCATAACTAAACAACAGAATCTAACAACAAATATATATTATTCTAATTGATAAATCAAAGCTAAAACAATCAAGAAAATCAAAGAATACAGATTAATAACTTAAAAATGTAACAAAAAGTAAATGCACCAATAAGCACATAATAAAAATGAAAAGAATAACTATATCACATACAAAGAACAATCAATGCAAAAATAAATGTTATTAAAGAAAGAAGAAGAATTATACATTAATGAAAGAATAAATCTTTATAATGGGGCAAAATTCAACCATGAACAAAAATATCTTCAAATATTCTCTGAAACCAGTTAATAAAACAAAAGTTCCTGGTTCCTACTTTGTCGCCTTTAGCTCCCAAATCCCCCTTGTCCCCATCAGGTCCACGGTTACCCTGCCAGCAGAAACACATCTGGATATTTAATCTCATTCAATCTGATTCTGAAACCAATAAATCAGCTGATCTAAATTATGACCAACCGTGACTCCAGGGAAACCCAGATGACCCGGTCTCCCTGGCAAACCCTGTGAACATTGGGACACAAGTCTTAATATGTAAAAAAAAAATTGCAATATAATTCAAATTTAACACATAACTAGTGAAATAATATTGTGAAATAATAACAAGTCTTCTACATGAAAATAAAGGACATGAACAACCCATATAGGTGAGTATCAAGCATAAAGTTATGACGCTTTGACAGTTTTTGACCAGCAGATGGCAGTGCAGGGTAGCAGGAGCTTCCCAAACATTATTTTTTAACTTCAGAGAACATTGTAGGCATAATATTATTGTATATAAGTAAAACTGTTACAGAACCAGTGACAAATACTAAACTCACCATGGGGCCCTCAAATCCAGGATCCCCCCGAGGGCCCACTGGCCCCACAGGCCCCTATTGATTAGCAAAGGACAATAAGAAAAAAAAATAAATAAAAAATTACATAAAAAGAAACTCAGGGTCATGCATTCAGATGTTAAAACCCAGAAACTGCAAAACTAGTAAGACTTTTAACTTGAGCGGATATTCTTCTATTATATATTAATTAACTTTGAAGTGGAAGGAATATATTTGTTTTTATAAATTAATTTTAAAATGTTTGAAAAACTTATGTTCAAGGTAATTAACCCTCAAAGAAAAAAAAAAATCTCACTCACTGCATTGAGAGCCCCTTGTGAATCTGGACTTTGACTAGACGATATTAAAACATGTCTGATCAAACTTTAATCTAAATCATTTCATCATAGCTCAGGCTGTACGTTGAGTGTTAGCTGTCTTGCTCTAAGGTGATCCATCAACTGGGTCTAAAATATCCTCCAGCCTCTGACAGGTTTTATTTCTTTCCAGTACTGTCTTGTATTTAGCTGCATCCATCTTTCCATTGACTCTGACCACCAGCTTCACTGTGCTTGTTGACATTCTAGAGAAGAAATAACCTTTATTATCCCACAGTGGAGACAGCAGGAAAGTAAAAAAAATATGAATTAGAGGCTAGTTATTAAAAATACCATATTTTAAATATTGAAAAATGTAAATGAGTTTGGTTTTGTATATGCATAAAAAACATCAGTAATTTTAAATTTATGAAAACAAATGTATTAAAACAGCAGATACTTTGTATTAAACAGCACTAGTTATAAAGTCTAACAGCTTTTTGGAAGGAGAATCTGTGATTATGCACAGTTTTGCACCAATGATTTAGAAGTTTTTCTTTAAAGGAGCTCTCCAGTTCTGAAACAGCTAAATACCCAGGAAACATCCAGGAAACAGTGTGTCTTCTATTCCATGTCTGCTTTTTATGCAGTACTTTTTAAATGTATTTTCTTATGATATTTTGTAAAGTTTACAGATGATAATACTGCTATTAGTCTGATGAAGGATGGTAATGAGTCTGTTTACAGACAGGAGGTGGATCGTCTGGTTCTTTTGCCTTACAATACAACACTTTAAAGGAGAATTCCGGTTTTTAACACTTTTAGCCCATTTTCTGTAGTGTCCAGGATGAAATCGAATGATCGACACCAAAATTTTGACAATTGGTCCTGTCTCTGCTTTTTGGCTCATGCAGAATCCCCCCCTGGCTGCTTCAGAATGGCTTCCATTGTGCATGTCCGATAATGTCCTTAAAACAACCTTAAACGTTCTTTTTTTTAAATATGCTACTCACCGGGTCGTCAGCGCTGTTCAATGACGTTCCAAAAAAAGTTTCGTAAAGAAAAAACGTTCCTGTAGTGTTTTATTTAGCATTTTGTAAATCCCATTGAGTTCTGTTGGAATAGTCAATATCCCTCCTCCACCGGAAACGGAAATGGGGCTTGTTTACACAGTTGTAGTCTTTTCGCTTCACTCTGTGTACTCCGACGTCGAGGTGCTAACGTCTCTGTTAAACACTTTAAAAAACTCTGAAAATGGAATACGAAAGGTGGATTCTTGAGGAGGACATATTGGACTTTGAGTTTGACGGTAGAGGATACCGTCGCCAACTAGTGGTCTGGAGTGTGCAACGCTTCAGATTTGAACGGGAAGCGGAAGTTTATAAGTGGTTGTGATGTATCGGAAAAAATAGTTCTGGGATTTACAAAATGCTAAATAAAACAAGACAGGAACCGTTTTTCTTTACGAAACTTTTTTTGGAACGTCATTGAACAGCGCTGACGACCCGGTGAGTAGCATATTTTAAAAAAAGAACGTTTAAGGTTGTTTTAAGGACATTATCGGATATGCACTATGCAAGCCATTCTGAAGCAGCCAGCGGGGGATTCTAAATGAGCCAAATAGCAGAGACAGGACCAATTGTCAAAATTTTGGTGTCGATCATTCGATTTCATCCTGGACACTACAGAAAACGGGCTAAAAGTGTTAAAAACCGGAATTTTCCTTTAATTGAAACTGCTTTATAAATGATTATTTTCTGCCTTCTATGTTCTTTGATGCAGCATGAACTGCAGGTATATTTCATTCAATTATTATGGGCCTACCTTGTTTTGCAATGCACTGGGCTAAGCGGCTATTGAGAGTAGTTGAAGAAGATAAATCTAACTGTTCTGCTCTCTTTTTCCATCAAGCTCAGGTCCTCTACCAGAGGCCTGGGAGCTTGAGGTTTCTGTGCAGTATCTTTGTAGTTCCATCAATCTCCATAAAGGGGAGATCGGTGGATTAAAAAACTAACACTTTTACACTCAACAGATTCTCCCAGCTGGTTTCTGGCGATCTGATCCACTGTCTGCATGCCAGCTTGCCATAGTATTCGGATTTTCATGTCTTGCTAGGTCTGCCATTGTGTCTTACTATTCCTGACTCGTTTCATGGATTGAACAGAGATCTGTGACATGTTTAAAGTCTAGAACATAACACTGCTTAAAAATGTTCCCTGACTTTCTCCCAGACATGTTTACTGTGTTTCTTGAGATTAAATTACACATAGATGTTCCATATTCTTCTGAAAGCTAAAAACTGCATATAATTTCATTAAGGTGTGTAACAGTAAAAGGGGTGAAATACAAACACGTGCACCACTTTTCAGATTTTTATGTCAATTTTTCTTATGCCTAAATTTTTCCATCCACATCAGCACTATGCTGTCTTTTTAAAAATAATGCATTGATGGGCTATGTTGTTACGATGAGAAAATGTGAAAAATTCTACTGGGAAAAACACATTGATCTTAAAGGAATAGTACACCCAAAACATGATTAGCCTTCATTTTCTACTCACCCCCATGCTGAACAACACCCTGGAGTACTTTTTTGATATCTCAAATGCATCTGGAGATCTGGGAGGCTTCTTGCTGTCTGCTGACATTCAAATAATGGAGGTCTATGGTGCCCGAGGCAGAAAGGTCCATAAAAGTCCACAAAAAACGTGTCAATATTCCTCCATACTGCTCGTCCAATGTATTCCAAGTGTCCTGAGTGGGTAGCGTCCAGAATTTACTCGAAATGAAGTCATTTATAATGTTTTTAGAGCATAAACAGTAGTGTATAGGATTTCCTGAAAGCGCGCACTTGCGCGTTCACGACGCTACGGAAGCCGGCAGACCAAACCAGATGAAAGTGCGCATTCAGCGTCTGCTCTGCCGATAATGCAAGCGTAGAAGAAGAAATGTGCTGTTTACCTGTGCAAAGAAAGAAACAACGAAAGAAAAATGTCTGAGGACTTCAGTGTTGAGGAAGAGCATGAGTTCTTTGCCGAGCTGAATGCGCACTTTCATCTGGTTTGGTCTGCCGCGGTTTCCGTAGCGTCGTGAACGCGCTTTTAGGAAATCCTATACACTACTGTTTATGCTCTAAAAACATTCTAAATGACTTCGTTTCGAGTAAATTCTGGATGCTACCCACTCAGGACACTTGGAATACATTGGACGAGCAGTATGGAGGAATATTGACACGTTTTTTGTGGACTTTTATGGACCTTTCTGCCTCGGGCGCCATAGACCTCCATTATTTGAATGTCAGCAGACAGCAAGAAGGCTCCCAGATCTCCAGATGCATTTGAGATATCAAAAAAGTACTCCAGAGTGTTGTTCAGCATGGGGGTGAGTAGAAAATTAAGGCTAATCATGTTTTGGGTGTACTATTCCTTTAAGAATATTACATCAATATAACACAAAGATGCATTGCTTATTTAAAATCAAAGGATAAACTTACGAGATCTCCTTTAGGACCAGCCGTACCAATCAGTCCTGGATAACCCTGTTATGATGCATATTCAGTAGCTTTAAACTCTGTTAGTAAGTTCATCAAGGCAACATCCCAAATAAAATCTATACTCACTTGTGGTCCTCTATGTCCCGGAGGTCCAATCTGTCCCTCTAAACCTGGAGGTCCCTGGTTGAAATAAAAAAAACTAAATACTTTTTTTATGTCTAACCCAGAATCCAGACACGTGTACAAGGCTAAATATCTGTAGCAAAATATAAAGACAAGCTAGGTTTTATACCCGAGGACCTTGGGGGCCAACACCGCCTGCTGGTCCAATTTCTCCCTAGAAAGAAACAAGCAACATTTTATGCACTAAAAAAGCAATCAGTCTAGTTAATGTGGACATTTAGGTCAAACTTCTACTTTTAACTTTAATGCCCATGAATTCAGTTTTTATTTCTGTGGCACATTCAAAACCTGTGGTGACTAAAGTGTTACGCAAGTTATGTCATATCTACACATGGTGAACAGAAACTGGATCAAAGATTCTGCAATTACACTAAGATTAGTGTTTCCTCTACGTTTTTATCACCTATCGATCAGGACCAACCAAAAATATGCTACACAGCCTAAATGCTTTATAGATATAGATCTCTACCCAACTTGTAACTATAACTATAATATACATATATTATAGTTATAACTGAAAGTAAAGACACTTAAATTTACAGAAATACTCTAAATAATTGTAGTATAAGACAGGTACAATAATTATACCCTTTATTTTCTTTAGTTTAATCTAATTGCTTTTCTCTAGGATTTGTCAATGAGGAAATGGAGCATGATTTTTCTACAGGAAGTCACATCTTTAGATCAACAACACAACCTGAGGGGAAGGTAAAATTTCTCAAACTCAATGACAAGAATATGGGACCCAAGATGCAGCCTTGGGGATCTCCACAACTAGAGGGTGACATTTAGGAAATGATTAAAACATACAATAATTTCCAGACACATAAAGTCATGAAAACTAGACCATTTAATTAGGCATTGAATTACTCTTTTATCGGCAAATGTGATCATCGTCGTAAAAACCCTCCACCCCTTCCAAAAAAGATTTATAATTCTCCTTATTTTAAGACAGATACCCATTTTTATAGCACATAATTTACGAATAACCGACAATTTGTGTGAAATGTTGTAGAAAAAGCCTGGTAGCATGTTCTAGGTCATCTTCTCAATAAACCTCAAAACTTCAGGATGACAGATGAGAGTCAAGAGGATATGTTTAAAATTGATAATTAACAAGTTAACATCTGGAAAGTATGCAATGAACATGTCCTTCCAAAATCCCTTCTCTATATGGTGTGAGAAAGCTAATAAAGTCATGCAGAAAATGACTACCAAGAGTTATTGCTGCTGAATGTGGAAATTATGTTAAACCTTTCATAATCGTTATCTCGTACCCTTGAGCCATTAACTCCTTGAGCACCAACTCTTCCCGTCAATCCTGGAGCACCCTGCGACAGAGAATTTAAGTTAGGAAGTTTTAACAGAAAAAAAAATGGCTTTAAGATGAAACAAAGGTTTGACAGTGAATTTATTTCTTACTGGTGGCCCTGGGGGGCCCGTGGGGCCATCCAGTCCGTTCTCACCCTGGTGAAAAACATGAAATATCAGTTAATTGACTTTCTATATATTTTACAAGATCAGTTCTTGCATTTGAAAGAAACAAATGGAATAACAATGAAATTGGATTTTCCCCCTTTTAGCCGTTTCTGTTTATGAATGTTTTGTAAATGTTTTATGTTTTATAAATGTCCATCTAAGCTAACCTACATTTTTTTACTTGGCAAATTACCAAAAATCCTCAATAGTGTAGAAGCTTCCCTGACTCATCTGTCATTAAATTAGGTCAAATGTATTGGATTACTTACATCAGGCCCAGCTGGCCCTTCTGGTCCCTCTGCACCTCTGACACCTGGATGTCCCTATAGAGAACATTAAACATGTTAATATCCATCCGTCCGTCCGTCCGTCCGTCCGTCCGTCCATCCATCCATCCATCCACCCACCCACCCACCCACCCACACTGGAAAAAATCAATATCTAGATTAGTAATTTTTTTCTTAAAATAAGTGAATTTTTCTTGGATTGAGGAGGTAAAAGAGACATTCTGCCAATGGAACAAGACAAATTACACTTAAAATAAGAATAAAACAATTGCATTGTCTTATTTCAGGTGCATATTATCTAATTATCTTATTTTAAGAGTAAAAATACCCATTCCATTGGCAAACTTTCTCATTAACCTACTCAAATTAAGGATAAATACACTTAATTTAGGAAATTTTTACTTATTTCTAGATCGTTTTTCCAGTGCATCCATCCATCACAATTTGACTCCAAATATCCATGTATTTAAAAAAGGATGCCAAACATAAAGGACAAACTGTTATGTAAAAAAAAAAAATAATAATTGGGCCTTTAAGGCTCTTTTTCTTCACATGAATCTACATAATATCCAAAAAATAAAAGTGCTTAAGCGACAAAAACAGTAGTGTTAACACCTTACCCATTTTGTGCAACCAGAGTAACAGATTTACCTGTTATGTCTTTGTACAGACGGACAATAGTGACACAAAGTGATGTGACAGACATGTTTCTAGCTACTGTATGTCACAGGCAGGGATTTGATGATTCTAGTGACACAGGAGCGACATGACACCTGTGATGGATGCAAAGTTGCTGGAGTTGCTCGTCTGGGTGTGGGCCTCCCCATGTCTGCCCCCCTTGGGTCTCAGTGATCTGGGGTGCCTCTGGATACTGGGGCACGGGTCGCCTCTTTTTCTATCCTGCACTCCTTGGGCTAGTCTGGGGACGCCCACACCTGCTATTAAAGGGATAGTTCGGTATTTTTGACATGAATCTGTATGGCATCCCCATCACCAGCGGCATGCAATCACACTGACTTACCCCTGGCAGCGTCCTGTGAGCAGAGTTATCGTCCAGTTTTGGTCAAGCCGAAAGTAGTCCTGCAGGTTTTTAGGTACAGCGAAATAAAACTTTTCTCTTCCCAAAACATTATGTGTTCAAAAGAGTGATATTTTCGCATCCCAAAAACATTGTAGTTGAAAAAGTCACACGTCGTTATCAATTGGTCCTATTTTCTCTCTGTTCGTATCAGTGCGCGCCGTCATTCAGACAGCGAGCCCAACAACAGCCATGTCTCCCTCCGCCGCGGAGGGAGACATGGCTGTACCTAAAAACCTGCAGGACTACTTTCGGCTTGACCAAAACTGGACGATAACTCTGCTCACAGGACGCTGCCAGGGGTAAGTCAGTGTGATTGCATGCCGCTGGTGATGGGGATGCCATACAGATTCATGTCAAAAATACCGAACTATCCCTTTAAGCATACTTTCCTTAAGAAGAAGTTTTGTGAATACCACTCTGATTAATATTGTGTAATCACCATAGGATCTGACTGTGACCCACATGGAAAGGATACACGCTACTCTTGAAATGTTTTCTTTATAAATTTACATTGGTTTTCTGTTGTCTTCTTTTTGCTGCAATGTTCTCTGTTTTCTGTTCCTCTCGTCTCATACAGGTATGGAAGCAGACTTCTGGGAGTTACTGTATATCTTCTGTGTTTTTGCTGTTTTGATTTATTTTCTATCTTTTCATGCACTCTTTCCTGTTTCTATCTCCGTTCCTCTTTCCCCTTAGTTTTTCTTACCTTCCTTTCTGTGTCCTTGTATACGATTTTACTACCCAAATAATGTTCAATATAGTTTATTATACAAATGACAAGAAGAACCATATGGCAACAGTCATACTGGTCTAATTGTGAAAATCAAGCTGTTGGGCTATCAGTTAGCTCTGGGAATTTATGTCCCAGAGCTATATTGGCTAAACAGGAAATGTGTAAAAAATACACACATGATAATTGGCTTCTCAACAACCAGTCAGGCACTAGATGTGGCTGTGATGAAGGCGCTAGATTGAAAATACAATGTTGACAAAAGATGAAATAGATAAGACTCTTAGGGGTTAGTAGGTGTTTTTTTTTAAAGAAACTGTTTTTAATTTAGCCCCTATAAGAACTGTTAAATAGTTCATCATTTGTCATCCTCCTTTAGCTCCAGTTCAAACCCTGGCCCCCTGCTCTGATGCTCTCTGTCTGTCTTCATCGTCTCTAAATATGATGAACCCAGGGAAGTTTCACCTGAGGCTTCATTTGGCTTTACGAAGTAAATAAAGCACACTGCAAAAAATGGAAATCTAAGCAAGTATTTTTTTCTTAAATAAGTGCATTTTTTCTCCAATTGAGGACGAAAGTAAGACACTTTGCCAATGGAACAAGACAATTTACATTTAAAATTGTCTTATTTCGAGTTCATATTATCTAATTATCTTATTTTAGGTGTAGAGATACAAATTTCATTGGCAAATCATTGTATTTACCTACTCAAATTAAGGGTAAATACACTTGATTTAAGTATTTTTTTTTACTTATTTCTAGATCATTTTTACAGTGCACAGCAAGTAGCTCCGTAAATCCAGTTCCACCATGTTATATTGGAACCAGCAAGCGGTAGATTCAGTGATGAGATGGGGGCAGCTGAAAGTAAGGTGTGAATGCACCAGAGTTATTGCCTGGTAATGTATCATTTATTAAGTGCTCTGCCATCAGATACTGCATGTTTATGAACATATTTAATGTCTTTGCTGGATTTCTGAAGCTGTTAAACTGTTAGATAATATGCATTTTTTAAAACCTCATTCTCTTTATTCTGTCCTACATTTAATACCGTTCCCTTATGCAAATTGTTTAGTCAATGTCATGTTCAGTGATCTGTCAAAGGCCACCCTCAAATCTTTGAAAAGAGGGTGGAAAGCATCAATCAACTTTACAGTTTTGCTCATTGGAAGGAAACTTAGAATATAGAGCTGGTTTTAATCTTTTGTCCTTCATAAAAGAATATGTTTCTTGTCTGCTGTGATTAAATTTAAAGATTGATCTTTATTTTACAATAGAAGACACTTACTGGTGGTCCAATGGGACCCGGTGGACCTGGCAAACCAACTGCACCCTGTAAGAAAACAAGAAGAGAACACAATGAAAAAATATTACCTGAAAAAAAAATAGCATAGGACTTGACAACAACTTTAACTCTGTAAAAGAAAGAGCTGCCATCTCCTACTCAACTCTAAACATAAATGTGGCAAAAATGTCCTTACTGTCTAAAATCTTAAAATGTATGTAAGTACTTAGTGTGTCAGGTATTTATGGAAGGGCCCTTTACATTGACTTAAATGCCTGTCTGATATACCATAAACAGAAAATCTACCTGCTACTTTCAACATTGAGGAAATATTAAATCATTAATAAATACCTTCTCACCAGGTTCTCCAATTTCCCCCTCTGGGCCCCGATCACCAACCAGACCCTGGAAACATAAAAAGAAGAAGAAAAAGCTTTATACTAATATAACGGTTTATCTTTCACCTAAGATTGTTTTAAAATTAAATTATTCTCAATTTTTACAGCAACAATATTCTAACTTGGGGCTGGTCGATAATTCAATAACAATATATATCGATTGATTGGCGTGTGGCGCACTAGAAAAAAGGGGGAACAATAACATATTGATATAGAAGCACAGTTTTCCTTCCTTTTTAATGGACTATCATGTAGGTTGATGTTAGCCTCGTGAGACCATCCTGATCTCGCGAGCTTTCAAGGTTTCACTGGCAAATCAGTCTGGAGACTCTCCGTTACAGAAAATGTGGAGCCGTTCATCAAACGAACGTCCAATCAGCGTTGGCTTTGAGGCGGGTTGAGGTGTGACGCAACGAGAAGCGCGACAGTTCAGTCTAAAGAACATGGCGGCTTCAGCCGATGAAACTAGCGTTAGCGTGGCTATCGAACAAGTTTTATCGGAATTACAGAGTATTTCTTCACTGAAAGAAGAGCAAAACACTGCTCTGGAGGCTTTTCTCAGAGGAAAAGATGTTTTTGCTCTTCTCCCGACTGGTTTCGGCAAGAGTTTGATCTATCAATTGGCTCCTCTTCGTCGTCGCTCTGTTAGTACGTCATATGCTTCGTTGATCTGATTGTTTTATTTGGCCCATCTATCACCAACATAGGCCAATCAGCTAACCAGTATTTTCAGCCCTTCCCAAAATTACTTCAACGGAAGGTTTCCAGATGGATATGCGGAGCAAATCCATCTGGCGGAGTCAGGTTAGGTTGATGCTACAGTGACCAATTCTCACCAAACAATCCCAATCGAGGACCCAGACATACTGTCACAAAGCGCCACCCTCTCGAACCACAACACAGAGCACGTGACAATGTCGCATTAGGAGACGCAGAGGAAATTTTCCCAAAGAAGGGTTTTAGTAGCGCGCCTGTTTGGTGATATTTCGGTTATTACAAGTCAGACAGAAACAAAACCAGAGTGATTTGTAAAGTTTTCAGGGAACCAGTAAAAAAAGTCAGGTAACACAACCAACATGTTTTATCATCTAAGCCGCTTACACCCTATGAAGAACGAGCTGTGTCGGCCCCAGTGCTGTTCCACGTTGACGGAGGAAACACAGGCAAACCCAGCTAAACTGGGTTTGCTTCTATGTTATAAATACGACAAAGTGTTCAAGTAGGATAAGGACATCACTCATGCAGTAACATGCTTCATAGCGATGAATATGCAAACGTTGTCTGCAGTTGAAAAACCTGGCTTCAAACAACTGCTTGCGACTCTTCATCCGCGATACAAAGTTTTGGGCCACAAGTTTTCCTCTAAATCAGCGCTTCCTAATTTGTACAAGTGCAGGAAATCAGTGCAAAATGAGCTCTAATCTGTGTCTCACTACACAACAAAATCAGACCTCTGGTCAACTTGCACATCCCAGCAAAACCTCAGCCACTCAATGCAAAGACAGAATGGAACCTGAGAAGTAAGAGTCTAAAATCTTTTGATCAATATTTATTCATTTTCTTTTTATCGATTGCTGTTTTTGTATATCGTCCAGCCCTACTGTAACTAAACCGTGAGCCTGAGCTGTTTTTCATATTTTCAGCCTTTTTTTTATTGCCGAATTGAACATGTTTAGTTGGTGATGCTGAGGCATGGTTGGCATGAAAACAGCAGGTAAGGGTTTTTTAGATCAAATTTATACACCCATAGTAACCTTGTATCTGTAGTTTTAGAAAATTCCGCTTTGGAGATGTTCTAAACTACTTTTACCATGGATGGATGGATGGATGGATGGATGGATGGATGGTTTTTAGAAACCAGTCTTATCACTCTGCTCATTGGTTGTAATGGTTAGAACTTAAAATTTGTGATTTTCAAAAAACAAACAGCAAATTTTCCTAATCATGGATAATTTTTTCCACCACTGAATAAATTCTACTAAAGCTGACGAACCACAGCCAAGTGCTTGGCATCTGAACACCTGTGGTAACAAACAGCAAATTTTACTCTATAATCATTTTAAAATTTATCAAATTTTTTGAAAATCTTTGTTCTAAATGAAGGTAGGATTATTTTCTTTAGTAAGTTTATCATTAATGGGTTATTCTTACCTCATCACCTTTTTCTCCTTTGGACCCTCGTTCTCCTCTGTACCCCCACGGGCCCTGATATCAGTGAGACACAAGATGGAGATACCTCATTGATATATGGCACTAAAAGCATAGCTATTTGGGTATATTCCTTGGGATGTTTAATAGTTCAGGATAAAGGGTGTGCCCACATGTGATCCAGGAGGACCAGGTGTCCCAGGCTGACCATCTGTGCCATCTTCCCCATCTTTCCCTGGAGTCCCAGGCCGTCCTGGAGGCCCCCTAGGGCCTGGATCCCCCTGCAAGACAACATTATTTGAACATACAGTGAACCGAATATCCTGGGGGTTTCCAACAGAATTTCACCCCATTTATAAAAGATTCTTCTACATCCTTCATTCTCTCAATCATTCCTCAGTCTATAATACAAAAACTGTATTAGCGATTTGAATTAAAACTATTTTGTTATATTTTGTTGCTCTTTCTCCTTGGAAAATCAGAATCCCAGTGAGGACTAGAACCTCATGAGAGGAATGGTATCCCTCAAGGATGTGTGTTCAGGACCCTGCCCTTCAACCTGTGTGTTTACTACTGAAAACCGGACTACAGAACAAGCTCTATTTGGATCTTTGACTCTTAACTGCTACACTGTTGTGGTGAGGAAACAAAATTCTACAATATGCAAAAAAGTTACATTTTCTGAATAAAGAAACGTGTTCTGCTGGGGGTGATTGTGGCTCTTCGTCATTTAATTGACAAACTTGTCAAACACTTGCCACTAACATGGACACAGTTAGACTTTTTTTTTTTATTAACTAAACCAGTGCATGCATGTCTGACTACCTGTTATTTACACTTCTTAAAGGATTTATTTAAAAAATTCACAAGCTGATAACAATTGAACAGCTTTGCTCCACAGCAGGAGTCTTGAACATTTCCAGGCCAAGGACCCCCAAACTGATGGCGAGATGGAGCGGTGACCCCCTACTGTAATTATATATATTGTATGAAATTGTGTTATATAAAACTGGTCCTATAGTCACTCTATTACAGATGGAGTAATGTATCAAAAGTAGTTTCGCCCTGGGATTATTAAAGTATTTCTGATTCCTCATTGATGGGACAGGTGTTGTGAATGAAACGGTGGCAAGCTTGAAAGAGCTCCTGTGTGTCGCTGAATGTGTGCATTAATTACTGAAAGACATCTTCTGCCTCCATTTATCCGTTTACTACCGTGTGTTGAATTCATGTTAATTTGTTTTTAAGGACATTTCAAGTGGTGGAAAATATTGCAGGGGAATATTAAAAAAATGTAATAAAGCAAAACTTTCATGACACCCATGCAGTACCTCCGTGAACCCTCTAGGGGTTTATATTTTCTTTATAAATAAATTAACTTGCAAATTATGAGGGCAAGGCTTTTAAAGTTTAAATCTTCTGGCAAAGATAAAGTAAAGAAGATCCTGCAATTTATGGAAGTAAAGCAGAATAAAATCCAGCAAGATCAGTAATATGTCAATTAATTATCTGCCACATTCCCATGTAAATATCTGTCTTTGGAGGATGTGTTTTTTAGCACCCCTAGTTCTCTCATTTTTATTTCAAATACAACTTATAATTTGAATCACAGGGCTATTTTTATCTCTATAGTTCAGTATTTTCTTAAGTAGCCACTTTAACTGCTATACTTTCCTGTCTTAAAAGGCAGAACTCTTCTAGTCTAAAAAAAAACTCATTTGTTGAAATGGGGGGACCTATTGTTTGAACCCCTTAGGGGCTTTTAAAAACAAAAATGCCTTTTTTTTCCACTTTATGAAACAAAGTACCCTATATTTTGTGGATGTACAGCTACATTTCTCATGTAAGTTTGCGTAGTTTTAACACAAACATTTATTTTTCATATTGCACCAGTGCAGTTAATGAGCAACCTGTACTTGTGTGCTTGTTTGTTCTGTCTAAAATGTTTATTTTGGAATAAAGAGGTTAATATAAAAAATATTTTTTGTCCTATTCATTGATTAATCGAAAAAATAATCGGCCGATTCATCGATTTTTAAAATAATCGTTAGTTGCAGCCCTAATGTTGTGTGATTTCTTTTAGGTCTAAAACTGTAATATTGTCTATAGATTTATGGGACTATTAATATTATTATTATTATTATATAATTGCCAATATTTTTTAAGAAAAAACTATAGAATAGAAAAAAAAACAATAGAATACAAATCTTTCGCTTGCTTGTTAAAGTGTACCATTTCCCCTGGCATCCCTGGTTGTCCATCCTCCCCAGGTGCACCAGGTGGCCCCTAAAAAATAGGAAAATAAAATAATTACCTCATCAATCACATTCTTTATTTATTAAATAAGTCATTTTGTCTCACCTGTATTCCAGGTTTCCCCATCTCTCCAGGTGGGCCTTCAGGTCCTTCCTTAGTCTGCAAGCTCACAAAGAAGAAACCAGCCTCAAAACTACTATAACGTGAGTATGTAGTTAAGGAAAAGGTTGGTTTTGCCACACCATACTTACAGGCCACCCAACTGACAGTAACTGGTAGAAATTTGTTTGCTGCAAAAAAAAAAAAAAAGGTAAAAAAACAAATGAAATGGAGGAAATGCAAAAAAAGATCGTCATTTACTGTAAGAAAAAGAAAATCTGAAGACTAAATAGACTTTCCTGTATAAATGTTAGTAATCAAACAAGGATTCGAGCTTAAAATAGATTCAGTATCCAAATCACGGTCACAAAACTGAAACCAGACTTTACATCTGTCCTCGGTGATGAAGCTGTGGTTCTACATCATGCTGCCTGCATTAAACAACTCACAGATGCGGCCAGTCCACAGACAGTAAAATACATCAGCTTGCACGCACAACGACTGTACGACTGTTCTTCTGTGAAGTCTGGAGACCTTATGTGTCAAGCCTACTTGGAGGAATCTCTCAGATATTTGATGCAAGGCTGCACAACAAGCACAAATGATTTGAACTGGTTTCAAGACTCGAAGAATTTTAATAACTTTAGGCTTGGTTTTATGGTGATTCAGTTTATAACAAAAAGCTGCACAACTAATGGAAACTTCTTTTGAGGGTAAAAAAAAAAGTCATCTGCTGCCTTGTGATGACCCTCTGATTTCTGGAGTTAAAAGTGTTTTGGAGGACTTCATGATTCCTTCTGCCAATAAGCTTAAAGGAGATGCTGGTTTCATTTTTTAGCAAGGGGTACCGATGGCAGGTTTGATAACTACTATCGCTCTACCTCCAACATGAGTGAAATCAGCCCCAACAATGCTGACAAGCTGAAAGTCGCTGTTAAAGCCACCAGGCCTTCTTAAGATCTCAGCAGAACCACAGAAGTCAAACTGCATAGCAAAAGGAGCCACAATCATCCATAACTCCCTATCCTGTATAATGCATTTTTCAGCGCTCCCATATTCTTTCACTTTGCATTAGAGATTAACATCCATCTTTCCACGTCAGTATTTGAACTTCAGAGAGGTTTCTTTGAGATTTGAGTTTATTGCAGGAAATTTCAATTTTCAAATCCAAAAAGAATGAAACTGTCAAGGTTCCCATGTGTGTGTTCTGAGTGCGAGCGATGCATCTTTTCTTCAGAGGATCTTGGTGGAGTACCTGGGCTGCCTACACAGGTGAAGCTTGTCAGCTTCATCAGAGTGCTGGGATTAAAAGTGCAGCAGAGCCTTTACTCAGCGCTGGATGATTAGCTGTTACCAGTTTTTCTCACGCTTGTTTTTTTTTTTTTAGGATTCAGTTCACCGACTCACCTTCCAGTGGATTAACCAGCTAGTTACCTGCCTGCCCGCTCCACCTGCCATCAATTCCTCCATCAGAACTCTGTAATTGCACTCAATCAGAGGTAAACCATCAACCTCTTCCCTCCATGGCCCACTCAAGGTTTTCAGAATTTAGCTCTAAGCTCTGAATCTATGGGAGAATTATCCTGCCATAATGCAAGAGCACATAATTTCAATTTGAGAAAAGAATTTCATCTTCTTGCACTCAAAACTTATAATGCTCACACTCAAAACATGCGCTCTCTCTCAAATATTTTCTCTTCTCTCTCAAATCTTTGTTTCTTCTCTCAGATTTAATGCTTCTTGCACAGATATTTTCTCCTCTCGCTTGCCTCCTTCTCTTCGCGCACAAACCACGCTCTGCTCAAGTCTCAGATACACTTGCAAACCTACGGAAGAGGTTTAAGGCCACTGAAAAAAAAAACTAAACTGATTTTTAAATTTTATTTCAGTTTAACATGGGAAAAAAGTCAGAATTCTGAGAATAAAGTCAGAATTCTGACTTTTTTCTCAGAATTCTGAGAATAAAGCCAGAATTCTGACTTTTTTCCCATACTATACTGGAATAATAAAAAAAAAATGTTAACTTTTTTTTTTTTTCAGTGGCCCTAATCCTCTTCCTTACAAACCCGTAGGCTCTGCTTGCGGATTTTTTTTGCTCTCTCTCAGATTGGAGTTGGATCGTCGCCTAGCAACCTTTCCAGCCAATAGAACGATAGCCTCAGAAAGGGTGCGCTTGTAAAATGGCTTTTTTGTTTATACATATATATATATATATATATATATATATAGTGATGTTATCGTTTAATAACATGTATTAAAATGTATTCTTTATGTTTTTTTGGATTGTGATGTATATGATTCTTCTAATTCCCCATCTACGGTTACTGGCCACAACTAATTCTCCTATCATTCCAGACGCCACAGCTCACTGAACCACCTCACACTCCAGAAGGAATTCATACTGTCTGTTTTTGTTTGGTCAATAAACCCTTTTTCCAATCTTAACTCAGTTGAATCTGCATGTGGGTCAGAAGATTAAATCCGAACATGACGGAAACGGAACACGTTCGTTACAGAAGATAAAATAAAATGCCAGCTCTTTCTCTGCAAAACAAAAAAAAAATATTTGTCAGAAAATGTTTATTGTCGATCGTCAATAAATAAGCTAACATGGGTATGCAGCACTGCTAAGGGGACAGATAAAACCCTCCAAATTAGGGACATGATTTCTAATGATGTTGTTTGATGTTATTTTCCCCTCAAGAAGAGGAAAAAAATGGCTGTTTTTGAGAAGGCACAGCCTGAAAGGTTATCTCATTGAATCATACTAAGCGCAGTATTTTCAAATGACATGTCTGCTGTAAGTAAGAATAAACCACCACAATGTTAATTTGCACAAACTACACCTGACAACCAAAAAACACAAAACCAAGAGAAATGCCTAAAATTATATCATAATCATAAAACAAAAAACAGTTTTCTTACGATGAAAAAATGTCTAGGCTTATTTTGCACTTTAAATGCAAGAATGTTACATTTCACTAAATTACTGTCTGTTTCCAATACATTTTGAATACATATTTTAGAAAGTAGTAATGGGCACTTATAAAATTTACCTCTTCACTATTATTTATGGTTTTGTGATAACAAAAAGTGATGATATAGTATTTACTTTTGATTCTTTTTTAAGCAACTTTATGGCTGTAACTATATACCACAACAGTTAAATCCCCACAGAAATAAATGCACCTCTTCACATACATCTTCAAATTGACTGCATTTAATCCCATATTTGAATTTTGTGTGTATTTATTGATAATCAAAAGTTACCTTGAATTTATTATTGGATAGTGAATATAAACATTCCTAAGCAGAGTTTGTATCATTATTAATGCTTTATTATAACTAAAATATCAGGGGGATACATACACTCCATTACATGCATGTCCCTGTTTCAGCCAGCTTACAATGTTTATACAGTTTTATTCTGACTAAATATCCAAGATCTGACAGTTTTCCTTAATCCAATCAAAGCAATCAAGCTTTCTTAAATTTTACAATAAAATAGGACAACGGAAATTATTTAACTAACTTCTAAGACTGATTTCCATGCTTAATAATTAGGACACTCTTTACCTTAAAAGCGGCCCATTCCTCTGCAGTGTTCCTCCATAAATAAAATGTTGGTGAACCTGGATGTCCGGGGCGTCCTGGCTCCCCCATTTTACCCAGTCGGCCTCTAGGACCCTTTCCACCCTGAACACATTGAAATATATTTGGTCATTTAAACCTAAAGTGCTGTGATTTAGACAGAGATGGGAAGTAACGAAGTACAAATACTTCGTTACTGTACTCAAGTAGATTTTTCTGATATTTTTACTTTACTTTACTTATTTTTATGGCGACTTTTTACTTCTACTCCTTACATTTTTACACAAATATCTGTACTTTCTACTCCTTACATTTTAAAAAATTGGCTCGTTACTTTAGTTTTGAATCATTTCAATGGAGTTACTGTTATTATTTTTCACGTCATCAATACCAAATTCAATCTAATTGGATGGGAATCTACGTTGCATTTGACGCACCACTACAAGATGAATCCACAGATTCGGCGGTATTCATTGGCGGCAAATCATTGCAGCTTGGTGGCGGTGGCGTTAGCATAGTAGCATGGACGACGAGATGATTGAAAATGAACACAACGGAGATCTAGTCCTATTGGCAGACATCCATTTAAAATGTAGGCAACGGCATGAAAAAAGTGGTTTCTACTTTTACTTTTATACTTTAAGTAAATTTACAAGCCTGTACTTTGTTACTTTTACTTGAGTAAAGAAGTTTAATCAGTACTTCCACTTTTACCAGAGTATTTTTTAACACAAGTATCTGTACTTTTACTCAAGTACGGAAAGTGAGTACTTTTGCCATCTCTGGATTTAGATTTATTGTTGTGTTATAAAAGCATATTTATAGCAAGATTAAATTAAAGATTAAAGATATTTAATCATAGAGCACAAAAAAATATTTAAATAGCAACCCTCCATAGTGATTCCAATCAAAGTTGGGTTTTAAAGTGTTTGGTGATGGCATCCTCTGCTCATATTTATCTAAATGCCATACTGATAACAATACTGAATACTTATGATATTTATGTTAGAAGATGTTTTTAAAAAATCAGTTTTTGAACATTGGAAAGGTTGTTATAAGCAGTATCTGTGTCCATCCATGTTCTGCAGGGTTATTTCATCCAATGGGAAGTTGCACAAATGTGGCAGCTAGTTCTTAAGGACACCATACCTCTTGCAAGTAGATCAACATGGTAAAGTTGAAATCACTCAGGGGCCGCAAAAAACGTATTACTTAAATGTTTAAATGTATAAAAAAGCTCAGATGTATTTCAGTGTGATGCATTGCTTTGTGACCTGCTTTTATCATGTTTTCATCCTTACTTGCAATTTTCTGCTTTTATTTTTCTATTCTATTGCTTAATTTGTGTAAAGCACTTTGGATTGTCTTAGTACTGAACTGTACTACTGATCTGCAATTCATGTTAAATTCGAAATAAGAGAGGAATGCATCACTTATGCCTCATTTAGTCATCATTAATTATCATAGAATTTATAAATGGTATAAAGTTGCACCATTCTGAGTTGCAGTAAATGGTCAAACTAAATCAGTTTAGCATCACTGATGCACCTCATGCGACAATTTAGACATCTGGTTCATCAACCCAAGCCTTACTTACCTTATCGCCTTTTAATCCAGGAGGACCAGGGTCACCAGGGCATCCCTATGAATACAGTGACAGCAAGACAATGAAACTTAATATAAATTATTTAAATAATAATAACTGAAAACTGTATTCACGTATTACTCCTACTTGCATATGTGCTAGTGATGCAATCCAATTCAATTCAGTTTATTTTTATAGCACAAGTTCACAACACATCTAATCTCAAGGCACTTTACAGTTCACCAGATCATTCAGTCAAATTGATTTAAAGTTTTCTATTTAAGGAAAACCAGTTGATTGCATCGACACATTGACTCAAATGCAATCCCTCACAGTAAGCATGCTTGTAGCGACAGTGGAGAGGAAAAACTCCCTTTTAACAGGAAGAAACCTCCAGCAGAACCAGGCTCAGTGTGAGCGGCCATCTGCTGAGGCCGACTGGGGTTCAAGGAGACAGAAGCAGAGATACAAAAAGCAGCTATTAAAGGCGGCCCCGTCTAGGAAACACAAAGCCAGGCAGCTGGTACATCAAAGTACAAAATCAGCCATTTAACCTGGAAAAACAGAGTCATTGTTATGATGTTTAGGCAAAACCCTTTTAAGGTGTTAATCAGTCTTCAGTATTAGTGTTTCTGAGGGAAAAGCTTAATTCATATGATTAGGAACGGCAATAACACTTTGAGAGTTAGGGTTAAAAAAAGCCAGCAGAGCTGCTTCACTAAGTTACTAAAAATATTGGTAATAATCACATGTAATAAAAATGTATCAGTTCCAGGTGACAGCAAAGAAGAACTGTCTAATAGAGTGTCACTTGCTATTGTGTGAAAGCATTTTGCCTTTAAAATCTTGGATGGACTGAAAGAAAGACTTTCTTAGCCGCAAGCACATCATAGAATACAAAGACGTGTTTTAAAGCATTACTAGGGTTGCTAGGTCCATCATTTTTGTTTGGAAGTGTAACCTGGTTGGTATTTCTATTTTTATTATAATTACATAAAATACCTATTTTTATTCAGACTGTTCACACACCTGACTGTAAACATTCTAGAAAAGGAACATTCAATGAAAACTTACTACGGTCCAGTTACTAAAATTTCTTCTATAAGGTCTAAACGGAGGTTCAGCTTTTGCCTGTTATTGTTGTAACTAAAGTAATAGTATGCTCAAGTTTAATGTTAATAAACAGCTCCTTATGATAAGGAACTAGCTATTTCAAATTAATAAAAGTACTTCCAATAGTTCAATTTTGAAAACTTTTATCAGACAATAAAAGGAACTACTGAATATAAAATACGTTTTTATCTTTGAACAAACTACACTTGCATTTAAAAGTTCGTTTTGTCAATGTTCCATGGTTTAATTCTAATAATAAAGTAGAAATCACAAGAAAGCTGCAAGGTCCACAATTTAATTGAGACATCAATCTTAATCAAGGGGGACATCAAAGGGGGATGGCATCCCCCTTCTTAAAAACATCTTTAAAATCCTCCCCCTTCTTAAATGTCCATCCCCCCATACCATCCCCTGTGACATTTTATCAATGAATGTGTAAATTTCTAATATATATTAACAGTAATGGAAATAATATTGCCCTTTCAAAATTTGGCAGGCTATGTACTTAAGAGTAGTCTGACCAAATTACAGTGGCCCAGAGGGCACATGCGCTTTCATTTTCAACCTCAGTGGTGCAACCAGTGGAGCAGGTGACAGTGGAGCAGGCTGTTCCTGAACAGCATCACAGCGAGGCAGCAAAGACGTGATTCGAGGGACTTAATTTTTAAGAAGGCAAAAACTAACACTTCAGGTAAGTCAAGAGTTAGAAGACATTACCTTTTATAAGCTTACCACAGTGTCACCAAATATTTAGAATTCCTAATTTCTGGACATAGCGATAGCATGCAAAGCTATAACTAACACGCTCAATGAGGCGGAAACTTGGCCAAATGGAAAAAATCTCGGACTGGAGAATCTGCCTGAAAAGGTCAAAAAATCGGACAGTGTATGCCCGTCTTAAGTTTTGATATAAACTACTAAACATGGTTGTTTTAGCTGTCTGTTGATGTCATTAGAATAACAAATGGTGTCTCGGTCTAATCCTTCGATATTAACCAGTACAAAGCAGAAAGGATCCAGTTCCAAAAGCAACTGGCAACCCTGCACTGTCACCAAATTAAATCTGCATTTTTTTAATCTCATAGCAGATTGAGAAGTCATGGAGGTCCTGGTAAATATAAGGCCATATTCTTTAATGTGGATTAAATCCTACATCAGAGACACAAAAAATATGTCTAATTGTGTTTTTTGTTGTATAACAACTTAGTTTACTTAGCTGTAAAGCAGCACTGTGGCCCATTCTTTGATGGATCTGACCCTCTTAGGTAGAAAAGTGAAATTTTGAGAACAGCCTGGATGGAGGATCGGTATAGGCAGAGTGCTGTATACTAATCTGATAAAACTTTTAAAAAATCAGGAATTAAGCTCATACTTCTATCCAAAATTACACAGTGTTGCTTTAACATTTAAAGTGACACCTTGACATCAAAACCTGGAATTAAGTGATGACTGACATATTCAGTCCTATCCACAGAAAAACAAACAGTGATTTAAAATAAATAAAAGGTATTATATTAATAGCGGTGTTTTCTTCTCCCCATTTCACAAAAGAGGTAGAACTGATTCTTCTGTCCAACATTTATTCATTGCAATAGAAAAGGGCTGAGAGTAAAACAGATTAGCTGAAGAGCTGAAGAGCATGTGTTTAACGATGGCGCAAAGCCACTGATTCAATGACAGCGTTATTACAAAAAAAGGTGCATTTTTCTGCAACCTGCTCAATGTGCAGAAAAAGCTCTATGACTTTACCCAACTTCTTACTAAACCATCCAGTTGAGCTCAATTTCTAAAAAGTATAATGTTGCATATAAGAAGACGGAATCCTAAAACTTGCATCAGCCTGCATTGCCTCTACAGCTATTCTGCTGAATGGATTTTAAGGCACTGCACCTTTAGCTGCATGTCACCAATCAGCGAGTCTGCATTTGGTTTAATCTACCCTACAGCTGCTGTAATCACCTACTTCCTACACCAGGAAATCCAATCAAAAGGAATAAATCTCACTCCTGCACACCAATAAAAAGTGAAAGATTAATAGTGTTACATTAGAAAATGTTCTAAGAATCAATGAGGTCCCCTAATGTTCACACATGTCGGCATCAAAGGCGTTTAGATCAACGCATGTCTGAGCAGTGAGACCGTCGCTGATGGGTTTCAGGTGGACGCTGACGAAGAACAGAAAGTGTTCAACCAGAACCATTTATCTCACTCTGTTCAATCACATCGCCTGCCTAATCTAACTCACAGCCCCAGACTTACATCATGCATACAAGCCTTAAAATGATTTCCATGTTTTTTGGTTCTTAGTCTCTCATGTAACAAAAGCAAAGGAATATTCCACAATGAGGATAAACTCATCAGTGTAGTTATTGAGAGATTTTTGTTCTTTTATTGTTAAAAGCAAATAACATATTATGTAAATGTAGATTTTTTTTAAAATATGCAATTCAGAAATTAAACTTTTTGGATATTTTTTCAAATCAATTGTTTTTCAAACTATTTTTTTTTTTTTCAAAAAACTAATTGTAAACTTTTTATTGTAAAATTTTTGTTTTTCAAATTTCTCTTTCTTCAGATTGAGTTTTACAAATCTGATTTTTTTTTTTATTACATTTACCAGATCCCTTTCTTTTCACTACAAACCCAATCTGAAAGCTAGCTTTTAATTTGCACATTCACCAATAAAAATTCATGCACATCAATAGAAATGCATTGTAAAATGCAAAAGCATAACATTTGCAAAAATTGGTTTCAGGAAAAGGGCAATTTGAGAGGGAAAACAACATATAAAAAAAAGTGAAAACATTTGATAATGGGAAAAAATAAATAAAATGATTAATGAATTTATTCCTTCATAAAATAAAAGAATAAAATCTGAGAAAACAGCAACCTTACTCTGATTTTTTTTTTTTCAAAGCTTCATTTTTGGATTATATATATATATATATATATATATATATATATATATATATATATATATATATATATATATATATATATATATATATATATTTAATTTCCATTTACAAAATTTGTTCTTTGCCTTCACTATCAGAACAATATTCGCTCCATACTGTTGGGATTATTTTTCATTATTTTTATATTTATTTAACCCTCAAAATACCTTTCTGATAAGTGTGAAGGCTAATGTTTTTCCCAGTAGTTTATCTAATTAGGACAAGATTTGGAAATAAAATGAGAGCATAGATAAAGTGAACTATTCCTTAATATAGAGCTTTGTCACAATGCATTCAGATTCTCCTTGATCCTGAACACTGTTACTTTGATATATATGATGACCTTTAATCATGTCTAAGTGGATATTTGGCAAAATTTTATTTTAAATTTTATTTTATTCTAAAATGTATTTGAATTGAAACATTTATCTTATTCTATTTTTATGTGTTTATGTATTTTAGCCTTTAGCTTTTATCTTATGTTCCTTAACTGTGATTCCTGTACAGCACTTTGGTCAACCCCGGTTGTCTTAAATGTGCTTTATAAATAAAGTTTGAGTTGAGTTGAGTTGATATGGGTGGAGCCAGTGATTAATCCTGATTTACAAACATGTTTATGATGTAATGATGTGATGAGGGGGCAGGGTGTGATCCTGGAGATGTATAAAATGCTTCTTTAACTGTTATTCCATCTTTCTGAAGAAGCGAGCCTGGTGGTAAGCGCTACCATTTGTAAACTTGAGCAATTTCTTTGTCCGAGTAAGATTTCAATTTCTTTAAAATCTGTTCTCATGTCTCATAGTCATTTTATATATCTACATTGGAAAGTATTATTTGAAGGGTTCGTTCTGAGTGATCTCCTCTCGGGAAATTACAGAGGAAAGAAAACTTAAAGATGCAAACACAAAGTTTTCCATAATAAAATGGTGTTTCTGCCCTGACATGGCAGTAGAATCACTCGTTAAGAGCCACTGATTGACCAACCCCAAATAGAGGCCGCAAATAAGTGAGGAGATTCCTGTTTAACAAATACCTCCATTACTCATCCCTTGTTTAAAATAACCCCTTGTTAGTTTGTTCTATTTGATTCAAAGTTCTAATGTTTTGACTGTTAAGTACAAGGTGTTAACTTAGTGTACTAGCTGAAAATAGACTTTAACATAAATGCGTCCTCTAAGCTTTGCATATAGTAACATTTGTAAAACAAAAAGCCACAAAAAAGTGTAAGAGAAGAGAAAAAAAGTTCACTTACATCTGGTCCGGGGGGTCCCATCCTGCCAGGTGGTCCCTTCTTGAGCCTGTACGTTTTCCCATCAGAGCCCAGGACCAGATCTCCATCCCTGGATTCAGTCGTCACAATCCGAGGCCTGCCTCTGCCTGGATCTTTGCCTTCACTGTTAGGCTTGCTTCCATGTACCAGGGGTTTGGTTGTCTGGGCAGCGATAGGGGTCCAGCTTCGTGTGGGTGAAACAATACCTGTTCTGTCTGGAGATTCCTCTATCAGCTCATTTGATTCGGTTGATGTTCTTGGATGGGAGGGCATCTTAGGAAGCAGAGGGATTCCCAGAGACGGCTTCTTTGGGGAACCTCCAACATCCAAGTCGATGATATTGTCTGAAGGCTTTAGAGGAACAACCAATGAAGTCCTAGAATCTGTTTCCTTCTCTGTTGTAATGTTCTCCTCCACTTTTTTGGAAGACACATCGGGT